>NW_025776651.1:77500-210748 GCF_021130785.1 Homalodisca vitripennis | reverse complement strand
AACTTGTTCACCAATATTTACCCTCCTCTAGTCTTATTTGAACATTTATTCTTTTTGGACCTGACTCCTGTAACACCTATATAATTGACAGATTACTAATAGGTAGCTCTGGAATGTTTTACCCCACTTGATTTTTTATTTTCTTATAGAAATTCATCTGACATTATAATGCTTGACTACCTGAATCTACTAAACACTTGTATTTTACCCCCCCAAATACCAATATCAATTTCTGGTAAAGACTGAACCCTATCACGCATTTACTCCATCATTGTAGTTGCTTTCATCTAAAAAATCATCCGCTATTATTTTGATCCATAATGATTTGATTCTGGTTACTTTGCACACAACCCCCTTTCAATTTTCCATTAGTTTGATTGAAAAACTCATCAATGCTTTCTTTTAAAAGTTTCAACCCATCAATATTCAGATGAACCAAATCAGCAAATGTTTTCCCCCAAAGTTGATGTTTTGTTCAAAATATTTTAAATTACACCCTAACTCATTGTGATCAACAAAGTGTGAGGTGTGACATGATTAATCTTGATTGTATCCCCATTGTCTAATGCCCGTATGAACCTGTTAAAATCTTTAACCTTTCCTCTGATACCAATGTCTTTGGCAACTTTCGGAATTGGAGGTGTAGAGTCAAAATGATTAATTTCTTATTACAATTTATTAGGTATTCAAATAAATCTTTCATGTCATTTTCATTTGCTCAAGTGAATTATTTTTTAGAATGTCATTTGTACTAATAAAAATCATTAGGTTTTCAGATAAACTTGATGAATGTATTTTTTAGTGCTCATATAATTGTTTAATCGTTTGACCCCCCAACAAAGTCCTATTGATGTTTTCCACCAGGGGTTTTGACTGTATCCATTTGCAAAATTTTGTTTGATAGTCTACAAAACTGACTATCGCCTATCAATTCAAAGTTGTTTATTTTTGGTCTTTCGTCAAATTTTAAGTTCCGATTTATTTCCCTGGAATTGTTGGTTGTCGACTTTGACCATTTTCAATTTCCCTAGGGCCCATCAAAGTTTTCTGAATTGTTCCTATAGTTGTGTCCCCCCCGGTAATTTGGTCCACCCCTGTAATTTCCCCTACCTCGAAATGTTCTGAAACCCTCGGGTCTGTTGTATCCCCTATTATTTTTCCCCCGATTCCTTTCAACTTATGAAAATCGGCTCATAAATTTATCTTGATAATAAAAATTATTTTTAGGCAGTAGACAGTACGGTTTTAGGAAAAGGGAAGTCCACCGAGGATGCTCTTGTTGAGGTTACGGACTGCATTTACACAAACCTTAATGAAGGAAACAAGTCCACCGGTTTATTTATAGATTTCAAAAAAAGCATTTGACTTGGTTAATTACAAAATACTATTACTGAAACTAGATGCACTGGGAGTAAGAGGAATAGCCCTAAATTGGTTTAAATAGTTTTCTACAGGGCAGAACCAACAAGTACAAATTAAAAATAGTTTTAGTTCACACCTTTCTGTGAAATCAGGTGTGCCGCAAGGCTCTGTCCTGTCGGCTACTCTGTTTTTGAATTTTTAATTAATGACCTTTTAGAGTCTGATTTTAATGGCATCCCTAGCGCGTTCGCGGACGATATTGCTCTGTTTTATTCTGAAAAAAATATATTTTACCGCTCTGGAGACAAATAACAGAAGACCTGGCAATTTTAAGAATCTGGTGCGATAGTAATAAAATGGAAATAAATGTTAACAAAACTAAATATATAAATTTTGATTTTAGAAGTTTTCATTTCCAATCTGAATTGAAGTACCAATCCTAAACTGTCCTCAAAACTAATTATTGTAACTGTCTAAGTATAGGGAGAGTAGACAGCTTCAAATATTCTTGGAGTATTTTTAGATACAAAACTAACGTGGGAAAAATCACATTAATTATTTGTATAAAAAATTAAAATCATCATTACGAAAAATTTTATTTTTTAAAAAAAATATTTGTGGTGAAAAGCTGTTGAGAACACTATATTTTGCACTAGTTGACTCTAGGCTGCAGTATGCAAATACAATGCTGGGGAGGAACTTTTAAATATAAAATAAAAAAAATACGTGTTATTCAGAACCATTTTTTAAGAATAATTTTACAAAAACGGAAGCGTTGAAAGTTCTTTTCCCCTATACTGTCAGCTAAGATTATTACCTTTACAACATCTTTTTGTATTTAAGGTGCTAAGGCTCTTCTATTTAAGAAGTGGTAATACAGGCACAATCCATTTAATGTATAGAACGAGAAACTTAGTACAAACTTTTTTAGAACGCCTAAAGTAAAGAAATCGTTGTTTAGACATTCTTTTAAATATGTTGGGCCGAAATACTTTAATCAACTGCCTTCTGATGTTAAAGACTGTAGCACAGTAAAAATTGTTTAGTATTAAGTTGAAAAAATGGTTATTTGAAAAATAGTAATATCAGTTTCTTAAACAATACTCTTGTATAATTATTCATTGTATGTTGGCTTATTTATTGTTTTCTCGGCTTTATTTTTATTTTGTTTAAAACTGTAAATAGTATGTGTATTTATTTATTACCTCATTATTATATTATTTATTTGTACATGTGTTATTATATTTATTTCTATATTTGTCGCTATTAAAAATTTTGTTTCCTTAATATATTAACACGACTAAGTTTTAATATCTAATCATTCAAAAGTACATTAGTCAAAATAAGGCAATTTGTATTGATAAGATTAAGTACAGTGATTGGCAGGCGGCACGGAGTGAGCAGTCTATAAAGAAGAGTTTGGACTCTCGCTAATAAACATTATTTTTCTATTATTGCGCTGCCACACTACTGGATGAAGTTGCAGTGTATATTCCTAGAATGTAGATTGTTGTCGAACTGTATTTTTGTGGAGGAATAAACTCATTATTTCATTATTTCATTATTTCATTATTTCAAAATGATTCCCATTAGTGTGATTGGCCCTACCATTGTTGGTATGAGAGAAAATTGTGTGGTATTTACTGCCCTGTTCTCATGATTTGGCCTATACTGCTGTCCTTTGGGTACTGTTCATGAAAGTTTTTGTGTTGGCCTTCCTGTGTATGTTTTTTGTCTATTTTCCATTTTCATGATTAGTGTTGTATGTATCCCTGAAACTTTCTTTTTTGAAAGGCTTTACATAACTGAGCTGATTTAATACTACTTCTAGTTCTTCCCTACCAGCAAGGGATTGTTAGAATTGCCAGGACTGGCACTTATGTGTGGCGGCAAATGTCGACAAATAAAGCCAACAAACGTAAGGTTATCCATCTGGTTGTCCAATTTCTTTGCTATTGTCAAAATACCCAAGCACATAGTTTGTCAAATCGGTTTTACCTTCACAAAAATTCCCATTACCCATCAATTTGTTTTCAAAATCTTTTTGTTTAGTAATGCCCCAGAATCTCTTTTTGATAATCATTTTTAAATTGTTCAAAACTCTCCCATTTGTCAATGTTTCTCCGAGCCCCCACTCAGATGCTTCCCCCTTCAAGTATTTTTACAATATACAAAAGTTTTGTTTCCCAGTGTTCTTGATTACTATTAGTAAATTTTTCAGCCAATTTCAAAAAAATTCATAGGGTGAGTCCTATCATTACCCTCATCAAACTCGGTCCAAATAGAGTTCCGCCATAATATTACAAGCGGTTGTTGATTAAGACCGCTACCCTCCATTTTTACGCTTTTCACAGTGGTCTGAACTTTTGTTTCGACTCAACTAGTAGGTCTGATTCCTCTTTTAAATTTTATTTAGATTCTTCCCGTTTAGGGCCTACCTTAGTACTTTCACTCATCCCTACATAATCTTTTATGCTCAGTATCTCCGTTGCATGTGTATCGATTTTATTTACTATCTCATCAACCCGAGAACTAATCTGTGAAACCTCTTGATCGAATTTTTGATTTGACTTTAGCAATTTTAGTTTCAACTTCTTCCCCCACAACTTTAATCTCTCCCTTCAATTCACTTTGAACGTTTCCAATTTTTGTGTTTAATTTTTGTTCAATTTTGGTGTCATGCCCGTTTGAACGTCATCCGTTTTGCTATAAATATCGGTTTTTAGGTCATCCATCTTGTTATAAATATCGGTTTTTACCTCATCCATCTTGTTATTTAACCCATCAAATTTGTCATTGAGTTGTGTCATCAAAAACAACAATTGCTGATATGCATCAGTTCTATCTAGGCCTACCATCGTTTCAACATTATTCGCATTAGCCAAAGAGCTGTGTCTGATCTAGGGCCTATTAGCTAGTTCCGCGAGCGTCATCTCACTACTACTGTCCGAATTTTCAATATTCTCTAAGTTCTGATTCCATTCATTTTTAAATTTTGATTTAGTCTATTTCAAATTAGAAAACCCCTACACAATTATTAAGCTAAACCAACTTTTAGCTGCCCCACGTTGCTGGGTGCCATTTGTAACAGATACGTTACATTAAAATAAATAGTAACAAGATAGGTTTTGTGAAAAAATATATTAGCTTTAGACTCTTTGTCTTTACAGGGTCGTTTTTACAATGGGTGCGGGTAGGGCAGCTATGTGTGGTAAAATGAAAATAAAATTTTGATAGAAACAAATTTTAGATTTATTGAATAAAAACTAATACTAATGAAACATGATTTTGATGAAATGAAATTATGGCTATGCTTAAAAATAACATCCTACAACACAAAATCCAATTAGCTTGAAATAATTAATTAGAAAATACCCCTACTCCCTAGCAGTTAAAATTTAGAGGTTGATTAGTTAAAATGTTGATCGAAAAGGTTTTAAATACTCTTAAAACATATTCACCAAATCCCATGATGGCGACACGGCGGTCCTCACAGATAATTGAAAAATTTAAATTTGGATCACATTGAAAAAAGACTGATTAATAATTGAAAAATCTTGAAAACTGTTTCACAACGTAACTACATCATCAAGAGGTCGAGGAAGAAGACTCTCTCCTTCCCAAACTCCGCGTCAGTAGCGCAGAGAGGGAAAAGTGATACCCTTCAAAACGGAAATTTTTCCGTTTTTCTGGTCGAAAAATGATCCGCTTTTTCTTCTGCTGACAACCCACTCGAATTCGGTGCGCAGAGAACGAGTTTGCGTTCCCGCGGGGTCGCTACCCTCCAATGAGAATAATCCTTACGTTAGCCAATCGTGGCACGCGTTTTGCCGTGTTTAGTTTTGTTCTTTGATGTTGATGAGGAACTATCGAGTTTTATTAAATATGGCCGCTTTACCATTTGAGATTTATGTTTGAGGTTACAAAAACTGTCAGTAACGAATTTATTATTAATTGTAAAAGTTGATTTAGGTTTATAGGCTAGGCCTATATCCGTTACAATATATATATATATACCAACTACATTTTTTAACAATGTTATTCACTGAAAGGTATTTGGCAAAGTACCCGAAGATGGGAAGCTAAATTTACTTAGAAAATTTAGAACAGGCAAATCAACTAATATTAAAATCAAAAGCACCCTTTTGTCTGAATAAAAGATGAAATAATACATTTTTTCTTTTCTAAATTCTTTCTCTGTTCATGATATTTCTCTTTGGGTTAGTCACATTTTCAAAAATTCCTGTTTATTTATTTATGTAAATTTTTATTTATTTACTTTTGTCAATTTTGTTTGCTGTGTTGTATTTTTTTATTATACCTTTTTGAAAACGGCAAAAAACCGAAATATTACAGGAAGTTTTATACCAAGAAGTCCAACAATTGTTACAATACAGCAATTAGCGTTTATAGACCCGAAGTGAATATATGTATATTAATGTACACACGCACACACACACACATGCATTACCAAGAACGACACAAAAGCTGTAACATAAATACTACGAATTTGGCAGTAAATTTATCAGTCTGTACACGTGGCATACCAACTTTATTCCAGTACATAACACGTGTTGCTGGATAAAATCAAACGAACACTTCTCGAGTTAGATATACTACAACCTCTATCACTGTATATTATCCCTTGCAGTCGTAAACATTCTGACAGTTAGAGTTAATTGAATGATCCCCATCGCTGCGTAATACAAACGTAGCTGAGTAAAAGTTTTACAACACTCATTACAAGGGAATATATTATCGTTTCAATTATTTCATAAAATCTATGATTTCAACATATTATGAAGCAATGTAAGCACAGTAAAACGTTAAGGAAACATTTATATGTGATCTATATATATAATCTCTAAATAGATAGACTACCTTTGTGGTTTATCTATCATAACGTCAAGTTAGTACCAACAGACAACATAAGATTTTGAACAACAAGTAAGGTTTTATACTTTAAATTTTACTAAAAAATTTTGGAAATGTGATTAGTTCTCATCAAACTGATACACACATGCGCGATATCGTGTATCGATCTTTATTGAATACTCTTGCACCTGTATTACTCCTTCCTAAACTCTCTGAGAAAAACATTTTTCTAAGAATCCCACTCTCCGATTTTCGTTGAATATCTTTAACTCTAAAACGATAAAACTTAAGCTGACTTTCTGTTTCCACTTATTTTTATGTATTTTCTGTCGTCCAACATATAGCAAATCTTCCTTTAAATTATATTATAGCCTATTAAATTTATATTTGAAATTTTGTTAACATAAAATATAATCAAATTAGTACTAAACAATAACAAATATAATTTTTTTCCAATTCAAGTCCTGTTATTTTTTTACTTCTTATTGTAATTAAATATATAAATAAATGTTGAACAAATGGCTCGCTTAGTAGTGATGAAAAGTTGGATAGATTATATTTCACACAATCTGCAAAAACACCGTATTATTGTTCATTTTCTTGAAATATATTTGTATTCTACCGAATAATAAAGTGCGTTCCTATTAGTTACTCTTCTGATAAAATCTCAAAATTAAAAACTACAATTTGAAAGTTATAAGTAATATTACGAGATATACATTTTTTTTAATTTTTACAAAACATGCGTTTTTAAGTCTTATTTGTGATGACTCAAATTTATGTTAATGCTCCTACATGTAAATATTACAGTAGTTGTGTAAAGTATAAGGTAGTTTTTCAGGCTAAATGTTTAATATAGATGCACTTAATATATTTAAAAATCATTTCAAAATTAGCGAATAAATATTGCAATATCTTTTGCACCCTTTCGCTAAAAACTGAAGCAAAACTATAATTGTAGGTTTAATTTATGTTGTGAATAGTAATTACTAGTCTAAAAAGAGGGGGTATTATTAGCTCTAACCGCTTTTACCAAAAGAGGATGAAACTGAGCTAAGATTTCGTTCTTGATAAATGGAAGGACTTATATTGTATCCGTTACTTTTCGACAAGATGCGTCTCCTGTCCACAAGATTACCCATCCTGAATATCCGTCAATCCGGAAGCAGCGAAAAGCTCTAAATTAGGACGGAGATTTTTCAAACAACTTGTCTTAAGTGAATATCAACAATACCACTAGTTTTCTTCAACTCCACCTCACTTCTCATGCTTCCTACTCTAACCCCTTGAAAAACATTTGGTATGTGCGGGTTATCGCGTGGAGACATCGTTTCTACGCTTGCGTTTGCTAATTAATTAATAGCAAACAAATCCACTTATTAAAAATATTTTTCTGTTAGTAAATAATTTAATTAGTAGCTCATTCTTATATTATTGCTAAATTTAATTTTGCAATTACACTTATCCATTTTTAAAATATTTAGTTGGAAGAGCTATCAAATAATACCTCCAGTTCACACATAGATATATTTCTTACAGAATTAATTTCCTAAAATATGTCACTTATTAAGAAGAGCTATCTTTAGTCAACAGATATCAAACTGAAAACTGTTAATAATGAATGTCCGGTTTTTATAGATGAGTTAAAAGCTCAACTTTGTCGAAATTGGATTAATTAGTAATCATTATGACTATTAGTGATCATTATAGGTCCTTTATAATATGATAACGGATCTGTGCTGACTCTTAGCTATCTTATTTTTTTTATAATTTGTTATTTACAAAATTTGTTATAAAGTTACTTTTATTATGATTAAAATGGTATAGGTTTTTGGGATTGTTTGCATGCGCTTTCGTTTTTTCTGCAATTATAGATGTTTCGATTATCCTGACATTTAGTAAGTGTAGTATGATCATTATAGACAAGCTAGTACTAGTTTTAGAATTATTTCAATTATTTAATTGTGAGAGCAATGTTTTGACGTTGTTAGAAACGGTAACATTTAATGTTAGTTAACTCTGGGTACTTTTTGCTACGCCGCCCTAGAACCTGGTGCATCTTAAGTTTTTATTTCGTAATTATTTTCCTTAGCTGGTCCTTACTGTTAATCCTTTTATTAATGCTTCAATATTCACACATTAAATATTTTTACATCCTTTTCTACTATATTGAAGTAAATAACATTTCCTTTTGAGTTGCTACAGAATTTTGCTGTTGAGATTTGCAGAGAAATAACAAATTGTGTTGGTTACATACTATAGCAAGAATTGAATGAATTAAAAATGAAAATCACTGAATCCAATTTTAAAAATAATAAGTTTTGTATAGCTGCATTTTCAATATAATTGAAATGTTAATAAATGACTGACAGCTAGAAAGCTGTGCAAAAATGCTAGAAGTTACCAAGGCCGCAGTTAGTTATGTCTAAAGAATTGGTTCATTTTAAACCCTTGGGTTTGATAGTATTATTTAAAATATGCAAATAATATGCTTTGGAAATAATACTTTGCACGACAAAACGCTCGAAATTGTTTAGTTTTAAATGTTTAGTTACCACAATCACACAATCAGTATAGTAGTGGTACACTCTTAAATCATACACATTACAGAAAACGTTTCTGGGCTCTCAGCCAATTAATGGAATTGTTTATCGTACTTGAATTTTATATTCGTAATATTTAAGGTGGAAATAACTCTAAAAAATTTAAAACCTGAGGTGTATTTTAGCCAGAACTTTTTTTTTTGGAAGAATATCTTGTAACAAAGAGTTTAATATTTTTTTAAACAATTCAGCTGATCCAATGCGACTAATACTTACAGAAGATGTATGTAGAATATAGGAAGAAAAGTGTTATGTTTGGGAGATGTGGAAGAACTAGGAGTGAGAGTAGAGGAGGAGTGGAAGCAGAAATCAGTATATAAAGGGTCGTGATGGAGGAATGTGGTAAGTAAGAACAGAAAGTAATTGTAGAAGTAATTCAAATGTAAAGGACTGACAGGACTATTAATGAGTACACAAGTGTAAAGACGGCCTTTTATTCGTACAGTGGGATTCAGATACCGAGATGATATGAGGTACGAGGAACGAGATTGATCTATGCTACACAAAATCATGAATTTTTGTATACTGCATTGAATGGATTTGTGAAGGATAATTGTAGAGTCAGAAAGATTTTTAAACAGGATAAACGGCTTCCTTTTTTCGTCTTATTTCTACCATCCCTGTGTGTCACAGGTGTGAGAAAGGATCTTTTAAAAGGGAATAAGTAAGAGAATCTGTATAGTTTGAGGTGGATTGTATTGGTAAACAAGTTCCTATCATATGTTTATACACCTAATTAATATACTGATAATGGGATGAAATTAATCTTAACTTCCATAATAAGAACCGATAGTGCTCATTATTTAGATTATTTAAAAGGGATGAATGTTGTTTTTGCAAATGTAATAAAAAGATTTAGTGCAGCCATATATCACGCAAGCTCGTATATTTTGAAAACAAACAAGGAAACATATGTGGTAGTAACTGATACCACGCTGACAGGTGATATGTAATGTTGGTACATGGTAAAATTGAGTATACGGGCTGATAACTTGAGAACTTGGTAAGGAATGTGACTGCATGAGGTGTAATGCGGTATGGACTGGCAGTGTAGGTTCCGTAGATAATTGATCGGCTAAGATACAAAATACGTGAGTATAAGTGATAATAAATATATAAATATACAAGGGTTTTGTAAGAGCTTTTATTTTATTTAATGCTCTCATTCAGTGTGAACATTTTACCTCATTAAATCTAACATGAAACAGTCTAAAAGCCTTTGGAAATTTAACATTGGTCCATTCATTGGCCCTAATCAAAAACATTGTAAATGGAAAACTGTGTAACTAATAATGGATTTATAAATGGTAAAAGACCTTCGTACACTTGTAATGTTGCTTAAATGCCCTTATTATATCATGTATATTTCGTTTTATTTGTTTGAAAGAGTATGATTTATTCAGAACCTCATAGATAAATCGCAGCTCAGTAATTATACATTTATGTTTCCCAGTTTAATATATACACATGACTAGATTTTAGCCTTAAAGTATTGTTCAATATTTTATATAAGGATAGTATGTATTATAATAAACAGTGTGAAAAAAAATGTTATACGTTATATGTACGTTTATATGTCAACAAAAAGCATGTTGTATAAAATAACGGTTTTTCATGGCATTTTCATGGCATTTCATGTAAACTAAAATGTAGCACATGTGACACAAAAAGTTCGACTATCACTTCAATTGTTATAATTCATTTCTAAAACATTAAAGCTCCCGATTTTAAAGTCTGGAACTTGTAAGAAAGAAAGAGAATTCTCGCAAAAACCGTAGTTATAATACGATGACCACAGCCGTTTTTCTAAACTGACTTCTTTTTCAGTCAGTTTAATTGGATGAGTGGTAGCGAAACCTACCAATTTAGGGTCTGGAACAACTAATCCGGGGTCTTTTGTCTGCCTATCCACACGATATATCGAGAAAAAACTTACCTATAAATTTAAATAATAGCATGAAAGTTCACATCTATATACGCAATATCGAATTAAATAATGGTGCATGTCACTTCATGATATCTTACTGATCGTCAGTGAAAGTCTAATGGATTATCATATTGGTAAATGGGCAATGGAAACATAAATTAACGTTTTAGCAAACCGAGAAAAAATTCATGATTGCTGATATAATAACAAATTTAAGGTAACTATCTGCAAGATTTCTCGAAAAAAAATGTGATATTTAGGCTATGAATGTTACATGAAAAACTAATTTTATACATAGAGATTAACAATTTTTATAATGATCCGTGTTTTTTCATGGGGTTTGACTGAGTATTATTTATGTCTACCTCTAAGAAGGATGGCATATATATTTTTTTCTACAGGGGCTATCTCTTCTCTGCATTGATTTCTAACTCTAATTTATACCATCGAAATAACAATTCACACGTTTTTCTAACCTATTACAATAAAATTGCACTTTAATTTTTACCTACAGGAAATAGATACAGAAATTCAAGTAAGTTGGTTTCGCTGTTTTTCGTAAGTATCGTAGCTATAAACTGAAAAAGTTAAATATTATGTATGCTACCATAATTTTAGTACATTACCGTTGTATTTGTTTCTTATTTAAATCACCCTGAATACCTTGTGTTACATTGGAATAATATCAATCCTGTAGAAGCTACATTTATGAAAGAAGCTAACGAACGTGTTTTGCCCATTAAGTACGAGTTGAATTGACGTAGGCATTTATAAATATAATGTTGAAGGAGAAAAAGGAAAGTGAACAAATTTAACAGTGTTTCAAACAGTTATAAATAATGGTTTATTTATTTACCCTATAATAATCATATGTTAGTATTTAGAATCATATTAATGTTATAGATTATCTTACAAATTAATGTGATAGAATAATATATTTAC
This sequence comes from Homalodisca vitripennis, assembly GCF_021130785.1. Taxonomy (NCBI): domain Eukaryota; kingdom Metazoa; phylum Arthropoda; class Insecta; order Hemiptera; family Cicadellidae; genus Homalodisca; species Homalodisca vitripennis. The sequence continues at coordinate 199,039 of NW_025776651.1, read as the reverse complement.
ATTCAATACGAGTTTCGACATAAAAAAATTAGAGTAGTATATGAAGAATTTGATTATTTCATTTAGAGAAATATACTATTGAGCGGTTCATTACAGCCAAGATCTTATAGCAATTCATAGTGATAAAATAATGCTTGGCAACCAGCTATTCGAAATGAAATAGTAATGAATTTTAATATTAGGGTAAGTAGAAATAAGTAACGTGTGATGTGTTTTAATTAATTAAAGTTTATTTTTATAATTCCAATTTAGAGTGATTCCTTTCATGTAACATTACCGAATCGGGATTGCCTAAATTGTGTTTGTGGTAAGGTATTTAGTCACCATACTCATTAAGGTGATTTTGGTAAGAAGTGATTTGAATTTTGACTCATTTATTTTATAAGAAACAATGAATAATTAATATACATTTTTGTACTTTCAATACTACAGGATATTACACTATGGGTTTTACAACATTATTAAATGAGAACACACCGTCTCCATTACCTTTACTATTTATTCTAGGAAACTAATATATATATATATATATATATATATATATATATATATATATATATATATATATATTTAACAGTGCGTCGTAAAATATGATATCATAAGGTTAAAAAAAGAGTACCATTAAATCAAAAATCACAGATGTGCCTATTCTAGACTAATTTTTATATATATACATGTATAATCAATATTTTGGTCGTTATAATCCCAAACATATGTTTCATATATACTCTTATGATAACGTATAAAGTATAAGACCCAAAAAGCAATGTGTTTGCTCTTATCAACAACGTGAAGTTTTATCGACAGATGAATTTTAATTCAATTCTTTTCTTGTGAATTTCTTAAAAGAGAAATTGATCGGCAAACATTGCCAATTTTTGTGAAGGTTGGAATTGGAGATTATTAAAACGGTTAAAAAGTATGAAGCCATATTTTTTCGCAGATTATAAACTCCCTATCAATATACACTTAAAACTCATCGTGAGACCTCGTATAAAATACTAGTTATATTATCATGAGACAATTAGATACAGAGACTGAAATTCACTACTTGACGAGTTTTAATATAATTGGCTGACAGTTATTTACGCGTAACAATTGATTTGTCTATCTGACGGTTATTTTTATGTGTGTCTAGCTGAGGATAATATAACCTGATGAAGAACTATAATTTTATATTCTTAACCCTTGTGATAGCTTCTTATTTCAACCTCTACTAAAATTAGCGTAGCTGACCATACATTTCTTTCATCAGGAAAATATCTATCTAGATATAAAAAAATCAGGTTATGTGGTTATATAATGCAATTCTTTGTTGAAGATTATTTTTGTCGGAGGAAGGATAATGAAGGAAACATGAATTTTTTCCGGGCATTTACCATTGTTCAATGATACAAAAAAATCAATAATAATACGTTTCGAGATCTGAAATCTGATCTCTTTTTTTAGGTAAATGCCTAACCTAACACATAAATAGAAACTAAGTACAAACTATGTTCTAATAAAAAAAATTAAACCAGAGCGTTGTGACACGCTTAAGTCAGGAATCACAACCACCATGTTGTGTGTCAAATTTAACTAACTAAAATCAACATGCACGTAATAAAAACAAAATATAACACTAAAACTGAACTAGATAATACAGGTCAAGGTAGGTCTGCATACGCCGGCCAACCACATTACGACTGACGAAAGGCCAATAGTAAATGGCATTCGTCACGGCAGAAACGAGATAAAATACATTCAAGATACAACAAGTATACAATGAAAATTGTTTCTCGGAACATTTACGTTCCTATCACTGAGTGTGGTTGAAACTTTTATTTTATATTGGAAAGAAAGTAAGACATCTTACAAAAACATTCGGCTTGTTGAAATAAAACAACTGTATTCTTTGTTAAGTTAAATTAAGTGTGGAGCCTAGTTTTGTTTTTTTACTACAATTACTCTCAGAAATTAGGTTCTCAGAGGTAATATGCAAATTAAATCATTTGTAGTTGTTCGATGTCGTATTCTTGGTCACGACGCGTCGCGTGAGGGTGAGAGGGGAAGCGTCAATTGTTTACAAATTTAGTTGTTGGTTCTTGTAACTTCCTTCTTAAAACTCGGTATGGGAAGGCACGTCGAGCCAGTCGGTCTGAGTATTCCAGTTACTTGCTCGTGTTTCTTTTCTGACTAGCAGAATGGTCATGATAAACATCACTGATTAAGTAGTTTTCTGAATAGTATCATTGATCTGTTATTGCGTCTCACTATATATATATATATATATATATATATATACATATATATAGGATGGTTTTATGTGTACTAATATCTGACAGTAAAATTTAAATAGGTGCCCTCCTTAAGAGGTTTCAATATGTATAAAAAATGTTCTGTTGTCTTAAAAATTTTGAAACAACTTTCAATTTTAAGGATAACTTGATTTTGATAGTGGATTATATTTAGGTTTTGTGAAGTTATATGGTAAAATAACTTAATATTAGATGATATTTTATACTGATAATGCCAGCCGTACATAAAACACAGTGAGACAATGTATGAGCTTGTTAAAAGTAGGTCAGCATGTTATTTGTAATGGCCTTCTATTGATATCAATACGATATTGTTAATTATCTGGCCATGATAATAATATAAGAGAGAAAAAACATCTTTGCAAGAAATTTCCCAGCAGAGAGACAAGTTTTAGCTATTACTGGCCTTTCTCCGCCACTTCTCACTTGCAACTTTTAACTCGGGGGTTTAATGAAGTACCGAGGTTTCATTACATGAAACAATGTGATTTTAAAATGCCTCCCCTTCTTCAGGAAATTTATCTAGAAACCTTTCAGCGATCTCCGGTCTAACCTGTTTTTGGTTTTTAGTTTTTAGTCCACAACCTGGGAACCCATCGAGCACTAATTTCCTTGACAATAAGTTGATTGCAGTTACTTGCTAATTAATTATGATAAAAAATTCATTTATTGAAAACAAAAGGTTTATAAAATTAAATTAAAACTAAAGAACTATAGAATTATAGAATAAAAAAAAATTAAAATTTAACAATCCAAAAATAAAATTAAAATGAATTTAAAGAATAAAATTCAAAAGTGTATTCTCTAAATGTATGTTACATTATTTAGTATAATGAAAGTTCAACTAAAACCCTATATATATATATATATATATATATATATATATATATATATATATATATATATATATATATATATATATATATATAAACAGTAATATAAAATACAGTAATAAAATTATCACGGTATTATTCCATTTGCTTTGTTCATAGAAATACAAAAAATCTGTAAATTTTATGTACGTCAATAAATTGGTAAAGTAAGATTTTCTGTAGTTTAATTTTAATGAATTCGGGTTTACTTAGTTCGTATAAGTTATTTTTATGGTTGGGTAAATCGACCCCCAGATATATAGCAGGATGATGTTAACATGTTTACTCTCGAGTTGGGCGTTGTGAAACTCGATTTATTGATCTCACGTTTTATTGCGGTTACATTTCTTTGTTACAGCTGGGATATAAATAAGCCCACTTCAACACATACTCCATTTCTTGCAAGGCCATCCAAGGAAAATTTAATCTTGTGTTGTTGCTTAGTTTCTAGTAAATGTTTAGATTGCAATTTTAGGAGAAATTTCTTTACGTTAAAAGAAATTTGTTGCATATTCATGTTAAGTCTGAACGATGGTACAATGTATTTATATTGATATTAGGAAGCTTTACACATTTAGAACATCTTATATGATCGTATATTGGTATATTATAAACTGGGTACAGACTAGCGTACATGGTTTATAACAATTTTCAATACTCCTAGTCATTAAAATTAACGTTTTGTTTCAATAAAACGATATAGTTTTTACATTACATAATTTAAACTTATTGTTATGTTAGGTCTCAGATTTTTTACATTTTCATGAATAAATTAATTGATATATTTTATGTAAGCAGTAGAGAAGCACTTCATCGTAATATGTGAGTGCTGGACTCATTAATACAATACTGCTAATTAGTTCAAATCATATAAATTCATCCAGTAGGTGCATTATTCTGAAGCAAAACACAAACATTATGTTTCCCGGAATGTATGAGATTACTTTTGGTGATTTTGAGAAAACGGCATGCCCGCACATCTCTCTGTCTAGATAATGTATGTCTATGAAAAATTATATTTTATGTAATAATTATAGTCATTTTTTGGTCCAATTCTAAGAAAAACAAAGGTGGGACCACTCTTGGGCACCTTCTTTTTTAAATTTAATAATTATCAGCTCGGAAGCTTAGAAATTATTCATGGAAAAAAGTGTTACAAATAAACAGGTCGATTTGTCCTCTTCTTTTGTAATAGGTTACAAATACTCTTAAATACATTGGCATTACAGTCTCAAAATTTTAGATCCACTAAATATTTTAAATATAATTAAAGGATCTTTATTGGCTGTTGATTGGTGAAGATTAATTTATTAAGATTAATTAATTAAGATTAATTCATAAATAATTAGTGAAGATCAATTCATTATATCTCTACTCGCTCACGTCTATTCGTGTCCTTGTAAAGTGCTTTATTCTGCCTTTATTAAACTTATTTATGCTTTGTTTGTTTATTTGATTAAGAATGTCGTTTATTTTTGGTGTTTATAATCAAGCAATTGACAGTGGAAAAGTTATTCTATCATGTGTATCGGTGGTTGTGGACGTTTGAGAGAACATTATGCAAAACACGATACAGCCGAAACTGGAAGTTCAGGACCTGTTGTACTCTTTATGTCCACTGCAGTACTTGTACCACCCCGGGGACTGCTATAATTAAGGAGTTTCTATTGTAGGTGATGGGTCAGTTTAATAATAAGATGTTTTTGGCAAAATGAGAACCCTCGAAAGTGAAGTAGCTGAACTTGCCAACAGTGTTCAGTTCATATCGCAAAAGCTTGATTAATCCACAAAACTTATGGAATTGATTTCTGATTAGTTCACAAGCCTGAAGAGGGAGAAAGCAGAGATACAAGCCTAATACGCTAGGTCCACGAGAGATGTGGGGCTAATAGCTATTACAGTTCATAATTATATGTGTGTTTTTTCTTACTCTTTTGTTAGAGTAGGTAATGTTTTTAGGTTAAAGTTATATTTCTTTCATTTTGTGTATGACTAGTTTAAATAATAGGCTCGATTCAAAATGTAATGAGTTTTTTGACATTCAGGAAGAAAATGCATACTTTAACTTACTGTATTCAAACATTATAAGCTTTAGAAAGAATTTTGATAAGTTTGTCTTAGAAATAAACCGTGTTAAATCCAGCTCCTAAGTCTATTGTTTTAAGTGAAATTTGGATACGGTTTGAAGAAATAATTAAATTTAAATAACTGATTACAAATTTGTTTTTCAGTGAAATAATAACAACAGGTTAGGGAGTTATTTGAAGTGTAAAAGATTCAGTTCTTGTTATTACAAGTCGATTCTAATTCGCAATCAGCTGATACTTTATTTTTAGATATTAATTTAGGGAAAAGTCATTGTTTACTTTTGTTTTTTATATACGTTATACTGAATATACTACAACATTTTAACGAAAATGTATTTTAGCAACAGCATACAGTTACACTTAATATTTTATTTCTTGGTGACACTAATATAAATATTTCGCAATAAAAAATGCAAAAAACTAAATGTAATGCAATTACCAAAAAATTACATTAGTCTTCTATATAATAATGCAATTCATTCTTTAAATAATTTTCCGACTAGAATAATTAAAGCACTGGAGAATATCGATCATATTTTTGTTAGTTTTAGGTTAATACATTTATTTGAGACTGCAGTTTTTGACATTGGTTTGGACTGATGTTATAGATCTTAAATGTCTTAAAAGTCATAATTTCAAGAACAAATTAAAATAACACTCATGATGATTGTGAACATGATAAGTTAGTGTTAGGTTGCAATTTGTTAAGCATAATTAGACTAAATTCTATAGGTGATACCAAAATTTAATAGACGATGCAAATATCTGTTACTATAAAGTTAATTGATTAAAGAGTACTTTAGAAATTAGTCATGTGAAAAAGATACCTTCTTGGACATTGTTTAAATCAGAAGGGATATGGCCCTGGATTACCTAAAATTATTTTGAGTAGCATTAAAAAAATAATAGTTTAAACAAATGATAGAAAAAACATATGTGATAGAATAATATATTTACATTCAATAACGAGTTTCGACATAAAAAGTTAGAGTAGTATATGAAGATGTTGATTATTTCGTTAAAGGAGATAGACTACTGAGAGGTAAATTACAGCCAAGAACTTATTTTTAGAATTTATTTTCAATAACATTTATAATAATTACAATCATAACAAACCTGCCGGTTAGCTGTGGTGGTGGCGATATTACCACGAATTCAACGTGAAGTAATAGGGAGCTGAGGGGAAATAAAACTGTATAATATTAATAGATGTTGTTAATCTGTTTGACCTGCCGGTTAGCTGTGGTGGTGGCGATATTACCACGAATTCAACGTGAAATAATAGGGAGCTGAGGGGAAATAAAAATGTATAATATTAATAGATGTTGTCAATCTGTTTGACCTGCCGGTTAGCTGTGGTGGTGGCGATATTACTACGAATTCAACGTGAAGTAATAGGGAGCTGAGGGGAAACAAAAATGGTATAATATTAATAGATGTTGTCAATCTGTTTTGACCTGCCGGTTAGCTGTGGTGGTGGCGATATTACCACGAATTCAACGTGAAATAATAGGGAGCTGAGGGGAAATAAAAATGTATAATATTAATAGATGTTGTCAATCTGTTTGACCTGCCGGTTAGCTGTGGTGGTGGCGATATTACCACGAATTCAACGTGAAGTAATAGGGAGCTGAGGGGAAATAAAAATGTATAATATTAATAGATTTTGTCAATCTGTTTGACCTGCCGGTTAGCTGTGGTGGTGGCGATATTTACCACGAATTCAACGTGAAGTAATAGGGAGCTGAGGGGAAATAAAAATGTATAATATTAATAGATGTTGTCAATCTGTTTGACCTGCCGGTTAGCTGTGGTGGTGGCGATATTACCACGAATTCAACGTGAAATAAAAGGGAGCTGAGGGGAAATAAAAATGTATAATATTAATAGATGTTGTCAATCTGTTTGACCTGCCGGTTAGCTGTGGTGGTGGCGATATTACCACGAATTCAACGTGAAGTAATAGGGAGCTGAGGGGAAATAAAAATGTTTAATATTAATAGATGTTTGTCAATATGTTTTCCCCACCTGCCGGTTAGCTGTGGTGGTGGCGATATTACCACGAATTCAACGTGAAATAATAGGGAGCTGAGGGGAAATAAAAATGTATAATATTAATAGATGTTGTCAATCTGTTTGACCTGCCGGTTAGCTGTGGTGGTGGCGATATTACCACGAATTCAACGTGAAATAATAGGGAGCTGAGGGGAAAGAAAAATGTTTAATATTAATAGATGTTGTCAATCTGTTTGACCTGCCGTTTAGCTGTGGTGGTGGCGATATTACCACGAATTCAACGTGAAATAATAGGGAGCTGAGGGGAAATAAAAATGTATAATATTAATAGATGTTGTCAATATGTTTGACCTGCCGGTTAGCTGTGGTGGTGACGATATTACCACGAATGCACCATGACACAATAGGGAGGTGAGGGGAGGAAAAATGTTTAATATTAATAGAAGTTGTCAATCTGTTGGACCTGCCAGCCAGCTGTGGTGGCGGCGATATTACCACGAATACACCGTGACACAATAGGGAGGTGAGGGGAGGAAAAATGTTTAATATTAATAGATGTTGTCAATATGTTTCACCTGCCGGTCAGCTGTGGTGGCGGCGATGTTACCACGAATGCACCATGACACAATAGGGAGGTGAGGGAGGAAAAATGTTTAATATTAAAAGATGTTGTCAATATGTTTGACATGCCGGTCAGCTGTGGTGGCGGCGATGTTACCACGAATGCACCATGACACAATAGGGAGGTGAGGGGAGGAAAAATGTTTAATATTAATAGATGTTGTCAATCTGTTTGACCTGCCGGTTAGCTGTGGTGGTGGCGATATTACCACGAATTCAACGTGAAATAATAGGGAGCTGAGGGGAAATAAAAATGTATAATATTAATAGATGTTGTCAATCTGTTTGACCTGCCGGTTAGCTGTGGTGGTGGCGATATTACCACGAATTCAACGTGAAATAATAGGGAGCTGAGGGGAAAGAAAAATGTTTAATATTAATAGATGTTGTCAATCTGTTTGACCTGCCGTTTAGCTGTGGTGGTGGCGATATTACCACGAATTCAACGTGAAATAATAGGGAGCTGAGGGGAAATAAAAATGTATAATATTAATAGATGTTGTCAATATGTTTGACCTGCCGGTTAGCTGTGGTGGTGACGATAATTACCACGAATGCACCATGACACAATAGGGAGGTGAGGGGAGGAAAAATGTATAATATTAATAGATGTTGTCAATCTGTTTGACCTGCCGGTTAGCTGTGGTGGTGGCGATATTACCACGAATTCAACGTGAAATAATAGGGAGCTGAGGGGAAAGAAAAATGTTTAATATTAATAGATGTTGTCAATCTGTTTGACCTGCCGTTTAGCTGTGGTGGTGGCGATATTACCACGAATTCAACGTGAAATAATAGGGAGCTGAGGGGAAATAAAAAATGTATAATATTAATAGATGTTGTCAATATGTTTGACCTGCCGGTTAGCTGTGGTGGTGAGACGATATTACCACGAATGCACCATGACACAATAGGGAGGTGAGGGGAGGAAAAATGTTTAATATTAATAGAAGTTGTCAATCTGTTGGACCTGCCGGCCAGCTGTGGTGGCGGCGATATTACCACGAATACACCGTGACACAATAGGGAGGTGAGGGGAGGAAAAATGTTTAATATTAATAGATGTTGTCAATATGTTTTCACCTGCCGGTCAGCTGTGGTGGCGGCGATGTTACCACGAATGCACCATGACACAATAGGGAGGTGAGGGGAGGAAAAAATGTTTAATATTAAAAGATGTTGTCAATATGTTTGACATGCCGGTCAGCTGTGGTGGCGGCGATGTTACCACGAATGCACCATGACACAATAGGGAGGTGAGGGGAGGAAAAATGTTTAATATTAATAGATGTTGTCAATCTGTTTGACCTGCCGGTTAGCTGTGGTGGTGGCGATATTACCACGAATTCAACGTGAAATAATAGGGAGCTGAGGGGAAATAAAAATGTATAATATTAATAGATGTTGTCAATCTGTTTGACCTGCCGGTTAGCTGTGGTGGTGGCGATATTACCACGAATTCAACGTGAAATAATAGGGAGCTGAGGGGAAAGAAAAATGTTTAATATTAATAGATGTTGTCAATCTGTTTGACCTGCCGTTTAGCTGTGGTGGTGGCGATATTACCACGAATTCAACGTGAAATAATAGGGAGCTGAGGGGAAATAAAAATGTATAATATTAATAGATGTTGTCAATATGTTTGACCTGCCGGTTAGCTGTGGTGGTGACGATATTACCACGAATGCACCATGACACAATAGGGAGGTGAGGGGAGGAAAAAATGTTTAATATTAATAGATGTTGTCAATCTGTTGGACCTGCCAGCCAGCTGTGGTGGCGGCGATATTACCACGAATACACCGTGACACAATAGGGAGGTGAGGGGAGGAAAAATGTTTAATATTAATAGATGTTGTCAATATGTTTCACCTGCCGGTCAGCTGTGGTGGCGGCGATGTTACCACGAATGCACCATGACACAATAGGGAGGTGAGGGGAGGAAAAATGTTTAATATTAATAGATGTTGTCAATATGTTTGACATGCCGGTCAGCTGTGGTGGCGGCGATGTTACCACGAATGCACCATGACACAATAGGGAGGTGAGGGGAGGAAAAAATGTTTAATATTAATAGATGTTGTCAATATGTTTGACCTGCCGGTCAGCTGTGGTGGCGGCGATGTTACCACGAATGCACCATGACACAATAGGGAGGTGAGGGGAGGAAAAATGTTTAATATTAATAGATGTTGTCAATATGTTTGACATGCCGGTCAGCTGTGGTGGCGGCGATATTACCACGAATGCACCGTGACACAATAGGGAGGTGAGGGGAGGGAAAATGTTTAATATTAATAGATGTTGTCAATATGTTGGACCTGCCAGCCAGCTGTGGTGGCGGCGATGTTACCACGAATGTGCCACAACATAATAGGGAAGTGAGGGATAGGAAAACCATTTCATACCTAATAGCTGCAGTAAACCTATCTGACCCGGGTGTCAGCTTGTGGTGGCGGTGATGTTACTACACTTACGCTACGTCATAATAGGGAGGTAATGAGGAGGAAAAGCTTTACCGATTAATAGAATATTTCTCCAGAATCAATCTGAAAACAAAGAGTTCAAAATCAAACGTCATACATTTTTGCCTTCGGCAACAACAAGAACAAGAGCTCCGACCCGCGGTGATGTTGGACGATTTTCCTTCTGGAAGAAACAGATTTCATTAAGTTCCTTGGAATGTACCTTGATCGGGGGCTGACATGGGACGATCACATTGATAAAGTTTGCTCTAAGATTGCTTTTGGGGGAATTTATGTCCTGCGCAAACTTGCAAAATTTTGTTCGGTAAATTTATTAAAAATAGCCTATATCGGTCTAATACATCCACATGTGACATATGGCTTGAGATTGTAAGGACGCTTTGCTTCTATAGCTTTATTTGCACTAGATTTTTTATGTAAATTACAGAAAATTTCTTTGTTACCGAAAATATTGATTGTTTAGTTTTTATCCAAACCTTTAATAATATACAAATAATAAACCGATGAGAAAATCTGCTTCTAGTAAACTGAACGATAATAATGTTACCAATAGTTTTCGTAATAATAACACTGATTTGAAGAAATAATATCAGTTAAAAATCCGACGGATATCTTTGTATGTGAGCATTTTCAAGCGGTAGTCTTTTAAAAGATTTTCAATAGCCTTTCTAATGTAATAATGGACCTCTTTAGGCCTGAATCAATTCAAATAATTTTGTTATTTTTCAATAATACTCCAGAGTGGAAAAAAGCAACATTTGCCACAAGTAAATTATACTGATTACTATGTTGTTTTAAACACATTAAGGTCTTAAAATCACTAAAATTTTTAATAAAAACTCCAATTTAATAAATCTACATCACGAGGAACGTGAGTTTCAACAACCGCTGTAAGGGACTCAGGCTCGATCTGTGGGTTTTTTTTGTATTGTAATGAATATTTGTTCCGTTGAAAGTACATTGAAAAAAGTAAGTAGACGTTTTTTATTCATGATTTTTGCAATTACTTCAAAGGGCAGGTTTTTAATCAAGTGGAAGAGTAGTCTCTATTTACCAGTAAACAAGGCAGATTTTAAAAATTGTGCACACATTCGGGCATATATAAGCACCGGCTAAAAAGTCTAGGATGATTGACTTGTCATGTATTAGTACAATCGGTCTAGTATTGTTTACGTGTTAGTGTAACATACACATGAAAACACATACACACAAACTCATATACAGATATAATTTGATTTTTAAGTAATATAATATATTATCCATGAAGTTATTTTTTATTATGGCAGATTCATTGACAGAGGACATTGAAGTAATAATATATATTATATTTTTATATTTCATATAGGCTATATATAGAAGATTTCGTTTGACCTATGAGACAGTAAATCAATAAAACAAAAATTGTAAGATATTGTTATTGAATACTAAAAAACATGACAGGACTGTGACTTCTCTTTATCTGAAACACTTTACGGAATTAGAATACTCAACATTACGCTTAAGCAACAGTTGGCGGTACTGTCTCAATTCATCAAATTGAAAAAGATAAAACCTTCACAGTTAACATATTTTAGAAATTGGTTGCTTTTTCCACTGATAATTTACTGTAACTTATAGAATTTAGTGAGATAATTTACTAAATTACAGTTATTTATCATATTAACTGTAACATAAAGTTTATTTATAGGAATGACTTAGTTTATTTCACATATAATTTACTGAGAGAAAAGTTTTATAACAAGCAATAAAGTCCAACATAAGGAACTATATGATTGCAGGATTAAAATGTTTGAAATCTAAATAATAAAAGTAAAATCAATACTTTAAATTCCAATAAGAATATTTTAAAAATATAAATACATTTGGATAGTATTACTTTAGGTTTTATCAGGCTGAGGTAGACGGAGTTAAAAAGAGGTAAACGAAAAAATGATGTTAATAAATGTGATTCAATGTTAAATTTTGTGGATGAGAGATAGTATTAATAATACAGGAGTATGAACAGAGAGAACTGTAAGGACTTTGTAACTCAGGTTACAACAAATTGTAACCTACTAGCTGTTTACGAAACAAACAACAAAGACCTTGTTAACTTCACTGTTACAGTGACACTGAACAACACCAACAGTTACAAAGAGAAACTTATTAACTAACTAACTAGCAGTGGCCGCAGCAGGACTTCTATATAAATAAAAGAAGATTAAACCGTTGTGTTTTCCTTCATGAAAGCAAATGGTAGTAAACGTATAAATATTATGTAATATTTCGCAAGCCTATTTTAAAATAGCAATCTAAATATTGAAATCTGATTTACAATATGTTGAATAAAAAGTAGAATAATATAATATCGTTATTTGGTTATAATGCTCATAATTTATCCCAGCTGCTTTACTAAGTAACATAGCTAAAATAGGTGTTACGTTAGAGAATTGGATTATAAATTATTAATTGCCAAGATGATTCCACTAAAATGTGTGCATAAGATGCTTCTGCGCAGTAAAACCTACCAAAAATATGTTGTACCCATGGCATTATTTATATTTGCTGTGCGTATTATGATACATTACGTAATCAGAATGCATAACAAAATATGTCAATTTACTTAATAATAGGTTTAGCTTTGAACGTTAATCATTAATTTGCATTTCCGAAATGGAAATGTTTTTTTAAAAACAGAATAAATCTATTCACTAATAAAATGTATACAGTTTAAACTTGAAAACAATTTTTATGTAGTATTTTTTATATTTAACAGGCTTCTTTTGAATACTTTTCAATACTTTTAAGATATAATAAATTTTAACTTTAACCCAAATTATCAAACTGGTATAGTACAACCTGGAAAACTGTATTAACTATGTATAATCATTGTGATCGCAATACTCTATTTGGGCAGATATAAGTAAAGTGTAATTATTTTTTTTAGGAGTAAATATTTTTATTGTGATTTTCCTCGGATAATTAGCCTACATTTTTATATATTATTATATTATATTATTTAAAATGTCATATAGTAGAAGTACTTTAGTAGGTAGATGTTTTAAAAAATATGTTTGTTTGGTTTTTCATTGCAATCGTGATTATTCATAAGGCTAATATGTTGCTCGCTAACTCTCAACTAAATCAGATATTTCATGTTCCGTGTAGCTTATTCAGAAATGAAATTTCATGTCAAATTTGAAATTTATAGGTAAGTTTTTTCGTAAGATATCAGGCAGATAGACAGACAGGAGAGGCATTTTCATAACCCCAGAGTTGCAGGCATCGCTCACGCCCAACTATTAAACTCGGCTTTTTGGCCGACAATACACGGATTTTTCCGTTAGCTTCCTGAGTTTAGTTATGAAACTATCAAAATTTAAAGTATAAGTTTATTTATTAATAATGTTTGACAATTGAATTAATCGGCTTTAAAAAAAAACTTAATAAACAACCGACGCATTTTTGAGGAAGCTAATTCCTGTATGAGTTTAGAAAAGAGTTATTTGTAGAATTTTTTTTACTAACTAAGAGATTTAGAGCCGTAGACAGAATTAAGGTTTTACGTAAGTAGCGACTATGATTACAGCAATAACGTTGGCAAGAGATTTACGTGTTATAATCATAGAATTCATGAATAAATGAATTATGATATGAGTATCATAAAACATACTTTAGCCTTATATTTTGTGTATAAATCTAATTACTAAATTTCTTATTCACATAGGAAAAAATGCCACTAGATGCGCTATGCAGGTACGTGTGTTGTTTAAAACGTGTTAAGCTGCATTTTACAGTGTTATTATGCTAATTTATTTTACAAGAGTATGTCAGAGGAATCTTTGTAGAAACAAAGCATATTATAACCAGGATAACAGCGCCTAGGAAATGTGATTTCTGAACACTTCAAGTATGATAAATGTTGAAAAATCACGTCAGATTAAAATAATGCAACGTCTCATGAATATGATTTGAATGTAAATGATGTTTGAATAAGTAATAAAATACGTGATATTTTGTAGAAATGGGTGTGAATGTAAAATATCTTACAGCTTTAAGCGTGGGGAGGAATAGTGATATGGAAGAGTAAAGAGTCAGTCCAGTCTGTTTAGTTTTACAGTCGAGTTGCTACATTCGCTAATATTTTTAACAGGAATAGTTTGATTGTACATAGGAGTTTTCTTTCTATATGATAATTTTTTATAGTTGTCTTTGTTACCATATATTTAGTATTTTCTTTTTTATGACAATCATTCATTATTTTAGTGTTACATCATCTGATATTGCCTCATTTAGATGCATGGATCCTTTGATTATTCTTGTGGTATTCATACAAACATATTTGAATGCAAATTGATAAAACATAAAACATTTATGCAAAAACAAAACTAATTTCCAGAAAACTTTTTTATAATATTTATACGTTTAACCTAAATTGGAATCGTGTAGTATTAATTCAAAAATAGAGTGTTTTCAATTCAACAATATTATTTGTACGTCTGTAAGTAAGTACAAAATATTTCATAAAAAATAACTCACAGAAATAAGCTTCTTTATTGGACGTAATATAAAGACGTAAAAGTATTGTGATCAAAGACGGCAAAACCAGTTTTCCGCTTGGAATGACCATTTCTCGTTGTCAAAGCGTTTTGGTTAAAGAATCACCCAATTTGTATAAGCATTCTCGCATTTTTATTTCTGTTACAACCCTTTTGTAATCTCGTACTAAGACGGTTGCTTAATCAAGATAACTTATTATACCATAAAAAAAACTTTCAAAAACTAAATCGCAACAGAAAAAATTAAATTCGATGATAAAAGAAATTAAGACTATAATCAAGCAATATTTATTAACTAACCTTATTCGTGAAAACAAAAATAAAATGTTCGTAACCTTATTCCCTTAACGATAAGAGTGCCATTTATGGTACATACCAGTATTTATTTAGTAACATTAGAAAATAATACAAATTCGTTCATTTATCCCTTTTGCACCATCTGTGGCACATTCCCCCATTAAATTGGAGCAGTCAGACCACTTTGGTGGCGAATCATCGCACTGAAGTTCAGTAATTGATATTTTCACATAATTACGGTTTCAGTGTGTTTTTATGTATTTCTAGGTAAGTCTAAATTTTGTATACATAATCTAAATGTTCATCTTATAAACTGACCAATAGTATGTTTAAATAATGATATTAAAAATCGGCAACTGTTTGTTTGGATTAAAATATGTTTGTTCCACATGTAGGGCTCTGAACGTCCCACGCTGTGTGGTTTGTGCCAATTGTGGCACACAGGAAATAATGGAACAAATCCTAAAATTATACATTAATTGCAGTAAAAGTTATTAATAACATTAATTTCGAAATTAATACTAAAAAATCCATTCCTCAGATGAAAAGCGTGAGATGAAAAATGTAGAGATCTCGTTGTTATGCCGACGACAGGACATCGAAGATAGCCTTGCAGACGGCACAGATTATGATCTAGACTAGATCTCATACATAGTTTGAAGACATCTATCTATAAGATTTTTAAGTAACAAGATGTATTTGTAGCTACTGAATGTTCTCAACATATGTGTGTGTTTGTGCAATGTATTGCAACGCCATTATTTTTAAAAACACTATATCCTATTTTCACCATTTTTTACAGTGTAACTAATGTAAGCAAAATAATGTAAAACAAACCTCTAAATACAACTTTTTTTTATTTACAGCAAAACCTTGTAAGGTTTTATGAAACTCGAGTTTCAATTAGTATTGTTGAATTCATCATAAAAGTTGTTTTAGATCCGTAGTACTATGCACTGGAATATCCTAAATTAGCTGGAACAATGGTAATTATCTTTTCTGTAACACGTATTTTAGTTTCCGAGGACTATCCCAACAAAGCTCTTAAAATTGTGTAATAAATATTCATTCTAATTCCGTGAAGAGCAGCGGAAAGCTGGACTGACTGGACTAGTTGAGAGTGGTGGTTTACGCAATTAAGGACCATGTCACACCACTTGACACTAGTTGGTAAGACCGGTAGAAACATTTTACCTTAACGTTTATTTCATTCATTACGTTATATATATATATATATATATATATATATATATATTACAGGGTGTTATATTATGTCTGGAAACACCCAAATATATCCTTTAATAATTTAAATATAAATTTGAAACCTCTTACAATCGTGATAGAGATTGGGCATCTACTTTTTGGAACAATGTTTTTGTTATGTCACACCAACGGGGGACGTCCTGCCGAGGGTATCGTGAATATTCTTAATGGAAGCCAATACCTTGTGATACATAATTTTAAAGGTAATAGCTTACTGAATTGAATGCCACAAACCGCATCTCAAAGGAATTATTCTATCAGAAAATAGAGCATTTTTAGTATTGAAAATTTACTGATGTTCAACAATGTAATTTTAACATGGTTCTTGCCACAAAATGTGTTACACTAATTTTTTAGCATTTTTTTAAATGTTCAATTAAATAAAACAAAAATTTCATTTTAAGCTGGTTCTATTAGCACAAATTTGCCAGTTTTTATTACAGTACAATTATGGAAATACTTATGTTATTGATTTCTTATTACAAATAAAAAAATAATGTATGCTGTTAGAAAAGTCTTTACAACAAACGTTTTACCTGCATTTGGTGTCAAAGCAATTGTTCGAACTGTGTTCCTTCTTACGGTTTGACAATGAGCCAATCTTGTGTAAAATGATTCGACAGAGTTGCCTAACATTTCTTCAGTTATCAAAGCAATCTCCTCTATAATCCTGTTTGTTAGGTCTTCCAAATTATGAGGCTTTCTTCTATAAACAGTGGATTTTAAATGACCCCATAGGAAATAATCGATTGGTGACAAATCCGGAGATCTTGGAGGCCATTCGATTTCTCCTCTTCGGCCAATCCATTTATGAGGAAACCTTAAATCCAAATACTCTCTTACCTGTCTCCCATAATGGGGTGGAGCACCATCCTGCTGAAACCATACATTATCAAAGTATTCTCCTGATGCAATTTGAATAGCTGGGATTATTTCATTTTGGAGCATATTGTAGTAAAGTTCGGCATTTAAATTTCCATTGATGAAAAAGGGTCCAACAATTTTGTTACATAAATTCCACACATACGTTCAGTTTTTGTGGTTGCTGTGAATGGGACTCAGTAATCCAATGTGGGTTTTTCACTAGCCCAGTAACGGCAAATTGTGCCTGTTAACATTGCAATTTAGGAAAAAAGTTGCCTCATTCAGAAAATAGTATGTTTGGTCAGAAAATCTCTATTGTCATCACATTTGCGCATCACAAGTTCACAAAACTCAACTCTTCTGTCGTAATCATCCTCACTTAACTGTTGGACTAAATGAACTTTAAATGGTTTGTATTTATTAATTTTCAAAATCTTACTCACAGACATAGGGTGCATATCATGTTGCTGTGCAGCTTTTCTGAGCGATGTATGTGGGTCTTCAATAAATGTTTGCAAAACATCTAGTGCATGTTCTTCATCTGTTGCAGATTGTATCCTACCCGACTTTGGCCGATTACGTACACTCCCTGTCATTTCAAAACGCTCAATAGTTTTTTGATATTGTTGAAACACTTATGGGATTCCTTTCTGGGAAAGTGTCATTAAACAAATTACAAAACTTCCCGATAAGATCTTTGACGATCGCCATATCCTCGCATCATCAACAGAGTAATTCGTTCTCTTTCAGACAATTCCATTAAAATGCCAAATAAAAACTGAACTACTGTAATTAGATAACTTGTTGACAGCAATGCTTCAGAGACACTGATTAACTCGACAGGAATGATATGACCTTTGTCCATTTGTAATTCCCAAGCTTAGACCTGTCTAGTGAAAGCTCCATGCTCAACAAACTGAAACCTGTAGACCAGATGATTAATAACACAATAAATGTTTCTCATAGGCTAGTGACCTTTGTCTCTTTAAACCTTCCTGCTGACTGGAAAACACCAAGTACAGATTCATAAGTAATCAGAGAAAGTGACTCATAAAGTTTTATTCATTGTAATTAAAAACTGGTAAATTTTGTACTAATGAAACCAGCTTAAAAATAAATTGTTTTATTTTATTTTAATTGAACATTTAAAAAATGCTAAAAAATTAGTGTAACACATTTTGTGGCAAGAACCATGTTAAAATTACATTGTTGAACATCAGTAAATTTTCAATACTAAAAATGCTCTATTTTCTGATAGAATAATTCCTTTGAGATGCGGTTTTGTGGCATTCAATTCAGTAAGCTATTACCTTTAAAATTATGTATCACAAGATGTATAGGCTTCCATTAAGAATATTCACGATACCCTCGGCAGGACGTCCCCCGTTGGTGTGACATAACAAAACATTGTTCCAAAAAGTAGATGCCCAATCTCTATCACGATTGTAAGAGGTTTCAAATTTATATTTAAATTATTAAAGGATTTGGGTGTTTCCAGACATAATATACACCCTGTATACATCAAATTGTACAAATGGCAATAGCCTTATTTAATTTCAATAAACATTGAATCGCAAAAAGTACTTGCTCCGCCGGGAGTCGAACCCGGATCTCTCACTTGCCGGGTGAATGTGCTACCATTACACCACAGAGCGCTTACTTTTTCCGATTCAATTATTTTGTATTTGGCCGTATCTGTCACATATGCGTTTAAATAAACAAACTAACATATGATCGGAAGACCACATACCTGTCAAACGACTCTTATTTACATCAAATTGTACAAATGGCAATAGCCTTATTTAATTTCAATAAACATTGAATCGCAAAAAGTACTTGCTCCGCCGGGAGTCTAACACAGTGACAGTTATTTGGTCTTCCGATCATATGTTAGTTTGTTTATTTAAACGCATATGTGATAGATACGGCCAAATACAAAATAATTGAAACGGAAAAAGTAAGCGCTCTGTGGCGTAATGGTAGCACATTCACCCGGCAAGTGAGAGATCCGGGTTCGACTCCCGGCGGAGCAAGTACTTTTTGTGATTCAATGTTTATTGAAATTTTATATATATATATTTTTTATATATATATATATATATATATTCTGGTATAGAAACAGGCTGAAAATGGGTTTGTAATTTTGTTTACTGCTACCTTTACAATATTATGATACTACGTTTTAGCATTCAAAAGTATATCAACTGACTAAGTGTTCAAATAGTCCATTTCTTTCCTTACATAACTACTTTCAGAATTTTAACTATGAAACAATAGCTTTTATTTCATAACTAATAAGGTTATGTGTAAAGTGAATTTTTCATCATTGCGTGCAATAAAAGTTAATTTAGTCTAAACAGGAACGCAATATAAATATTCATTTTTACCATATATTTTGTCTTAAGTTTTCCCTCTTTGTAAACATAGGAGAAAATTGTTTCATTTGATTCTTGTATTCCAGTAATTTTTAGCTGAGCCTTAGTAATGTTAAACACATTTTATCCTATATGGACATAAATATTACAAAAATATATTTTATATTTGTTAACATTTAGCTACTGAGCAGATTTTAGTAGCTAAGAAAATCTTTAGAAAATAAGAAACTTCTTCCGTATGGGATTTAAAAATATTACACCATAGAGTTAAATAATACTATTCCTCTTAAAAACCTTTGCTCTTTCCGCAAAATAAATAGATCTTACAAACCTTCCTACACCATATGCTTTTTAACTCGTATTCATCCTTTTATAGCTGAGGTTCAGTTGTAGAATAAACAACAGTATGCTCATTCTGGTACAGTAAACCATTTATTGAATAAATAAAGTACTACTACAGTACAGTACTTGTAGAGTACAATTTACAGTATTCTAAGACATGTATGATTAAAAAAAACATATTTGATTATTTGAGATAGCAAGGACATAGTAATATTTAGTACTTAGTATTTTGTCATTATATGTCATACCTTATCCGTTTAATGCATCTCTCTCTCTCTCTCTCTCTCTCTCTCTCTCTCTCTCTCTCTTTGAGATACCAAATATATAGTAATAGTTTGTACTTAGTATTTTGTCATTATATGTAATAAAATTTTAAGGAATTTAAAGGAGAATTCTGAGGCATTTTTAACTATACCCAATATAACTGTTGGAGAAAACTCTTTGAGATACCAAATATATAGTAACAGTTTGTACTTAGTATTTTATCATTATATGTAATACCTTAAATCCGTTTAATGCAACAGTTAAACTTGGATCGATACTTTTTTATTTTCAAATAAACTTTAGGTCCCTGAATTTCAAGATCTCTCCCTCTCTCTCTCTCCTCTCTCTCTCTCTCTCTCTCTCTCTCTCTCTCTCTCTCTCTCTCTCTCTTCTCTAGGGTATATTTAAGTGATAAAATTAAATATATATATATATATGATTTAAATAAGAATATAGTTGTAGAAAAAGAGTTTGATAACACATAATAAAATAGAATAAGATAATAGATATAAAAAAATGTAATTTGTAAAATCAGGCTACTGCTCAAACATTGTATTACATATGAATATGTGTTGCCTGTCATGGTGGTGGAGTGGACCATTGGTCTAAACCATGGCAGGATAAATAAAGAAAGTATCAAAGTATCTCTCTCTCTCTCTCTCTCTCTCTCTCTCTCTCTCTCTCTCTCTCTCTCTCTCTCTCTCTCCTCTCTCTCTCTCTCTCTCTCTCTCTCTCTCTCTCTCTCTCTCTCTCTCTCTCTCTCTCTCTCTCAGGAAAAATAGAATGTTGTTTAGTTTAAAGCTCCGTGAAAATTTTAAGGAATTTAAATGAGAATTCAGAGGCATTTTTAACTATACCCAATATAACTGTTGGAGAAAACTTTATGCATTTGTTACAACAATTAAATTAAAAATGGCTGGAGGGTTTCTAATAATAACTTTCTATTCGTAAAATTTAAACTACACATAGGAAATTACAATGATGTAGTAATAAGCTTTAGGATATTTGCGTTAGATAAAACAAAACCTGTTTGAAAAAGATTAAGTAAAATTAATAGTCACTAGATTTTTCCTACTAACTGAACTTTTTCAATGTATGACTTACTACTCTTTGCATACGTTTGTCTGAAAAATTTATTATAAATATTATACAATAATTTTTTCACTGGGAAAGATCAAATAATAGTGCTTTTGTTATCTAATGCACTAGACGCCTGTTCTACAAAATTAGTATTTTGAATTTTATAATTTAAGATAAATAAAAATGTAAAAGTTGTTCTTATAGTAATAGATAGGTGGAATATGTTTTTGTTTAGTTAATTAGGATTTGTATCGATTAATCTAAAAGAAAACAAAACATATAAAAAACGGTTGTATTATAAAAGGCTTGTTATGCTGGAGAATGTGTTCGTTATTGGTTATTGGCTCGTCCCACGTAAATAACTAACCAACCATTTTAAAATAAACTATGAACAAAATCTTGTCATCTGAGTTTTATCAGGTTATAATTATCTTTAACTTGTTAACATGTTTAGATTGTCTAAATACTACTTTTTTTCCAAGATCATTTTTGTAATTTTAAACTAAACAGATTTTCTGAGGCGCTACAAGTTTTATTCAGGTTTTATGTCACATATGCTCAGAATCTATTTAGTATTGATTTAAAATCTAAATATTGTAGTCTTGAATGTATTTGTAAGACAAAAGTCTATAGCTTCTTCTTGTTATTTCTAATTGCATGCAGTAACCATCTTGAGTTATTATTTATTTCTACTATGAACATAACGATTTTGGTTTCATCTATCGATTCCTAAGATGACCAGGATTTTCGTAAAGTGAACTTCTTATCACTTAGGCCCATCTCCTTGTCTCTAAAGGTGCTACATTATTTTTCAATCATATAACGTTGATATACCAAGTTAAAATGAATGCATTTATAAGTTGTGTAAGATAGTTTTTCGTAAATTGTTTGGTTCATTTAGCCTGTGCTCATTCACTGAAATATCCTCTCATGATTATTCTAGAAAATCTTATTTTCATCAAGCCTCCATGCTAATTTTTTCCCACCCAATCACAAGGCATTTATTTGTTTGAGTGTGTTATTTGAGAAACGCTTTAAGCACTCGAGCTCCATCCCCTTTGCTTCTCCTATTTGCACCTAAAAGAAAGTTTACCTTGCTATTCACTTAGTTACATCTTTCTTAATTTTCATAAACATTCGTGGAAACTAGGATAGCCAATATTTTTGTTTTGAAACGGAATTTTCTCTGCAGCTACGCCCTCTGGATTTCACAGTTGCTAACAATGTATCCTCATCGATTGTGCTTTCTTCATCTTATGTGTTAAGTTTATTTACACCTACAGAGTTGAGGAGATGCCAATCTTTAAAATGTTTAATTTATTGTTGTAATTAGTTTTTTTTAATATACAAAACCATGTATCAGTGATCAATGCAATAAAAATTAAACAGAGAATTGTTATAACTATAACATAACGTGCAAGATCATATGGATTAAACAAATGGAATTGGGGAGAATTAAGTTTGAAGGGATAACAGGATTTCGGACGTTTGCCGAAAATAATTAGGTTTATTTATATTTAAATAAAGTAATAAATAGCAACCTGAATACTTTACCATTGATTATTTATAACAGTAAACCTTAATTAAAAATTATTATATTTTATATAATTTATTTAGACACATTTAGCTGGGTTTTAAATGTTGCCAATTTAAAGTCTGCAGGAATAACAAAGTTTTTTCAAAAGTGGAGTTTATTACCTCAGCAACAAAAAGGAGCCATAATTCTTACATCGTATGTTTTATCTTACATTTTCTATATTATAATTGATTGTATACAGTATAAGGTTGATACGCATAAATAATATTAAATTAAATACATCATGCATTTTCTTTCATAAACAATTTTTAAAGATTTAAACATATTATGAGTAGGATTTTATTTTACTATCAACGACCAAGGATAGCACACCGATGCGGTTGGAGATCCCAGTACAGAAATCAGAATTTGCAATAGTGTTACAAGTATAATAAGTGGTGAAGGTACCATGCAACTTATCTTGTTAAAAGTTTATTTCATATGTTTTAATTTGGGTTGAATACAATGTGTGATTCCATATAGAAATATTGATAATATGTTAAACTTATAAAATAAAATTTTGTTATTCTATCTGCATTAAATTTTGGGTGAAACTGTTCAAAACAAACAAACCATTAAGTATAAACTTATAGCATATCCAAAGCTCTCAGCAAATAATATATTTATAAAAACACGATAATTTTACTAAAGAGAACATTCTTTAAGCACTTAAAGTAAATATTAGTAAAATATATGACTATATAGAAAGTAAGATCGATAATAGTTTTAAATTTATTTATTCAAATCTAGAGCTTCGCTGCATAGTTCTGTCTGTATCTGATTGTACCAAGAGATTGGTATTTGTAGGTGTGTAGAATTTCGTCTGAAAAGTCACTGGTTATTCCTGGAGAGTCCAACCAATTTCGACCGCACTTTGCAGTAAATTAACAATTATTTAACTTTTAAAAGCTTTCCAGTAAAATAGTTAAGAATTGGAAGTCAAATTTGGACTACGTAATAACACAACCTGATATTTCTTAAAATCGATATAATATTTGATCTTGGTTGACATGGTCATTAACGCTGGTTAAAATTTCAAAACGATTTTTGTTAACGAAGGGAAGGGCATCAAAACAATTTAAATATGAAAAAAACTTTTTTTTTCTCTCTTGGTTTATAATTTATTGGACTGTGTAGCTGTTAGTTTAAAATGTGTCAAGCTACTACAAATTTGATTTTAAAAATTACCAAATTGCATTCTGACCTTAAAAAATAAATTCGTGTTCGCCGATCGCAATAAATGGCGTGGATGGAAATAAATTTTTATCTTAAAGTAAATTTATTTATATACGTCAAGAAGAAAGAGGTTTCGCGCTTATACAGTGCAAATTAGATTTCGATTTCTAGACTATGATACGACATCTCATTTCACAGAAACATATTTTACGCAATTTATACGTAGGCTAAACAATTTAATTGCTGTAAATTTTAAAATAAAAATTTCTATATCTTTTGGTGTTTGAGTATAATTGCTGAAATGGACGGTCGGTGTCTCTAACTAACTTTAACTAATCAACGGTAGCCATGGATTCCCTGTTTCATTAGCAACTTCGCTTGTTATTGTGCTGCAACGTATAGGGGATGACTCAAACGTGACACAGTATCAATTTAGACCTTATCAGAAAACACCCACCTGAAATAAAGAGAAAAAGGAAGATTAACACGTTTTTTTCCGACTTCTTCGTTGTTTTTTTCTCAATCTCATCCTAAACACATTTTTCAACCAATGACGTAATTACAAAATGATAACGGAATAAGTACATACAATTGTATGGTGAACATATAAGCTAGTTATCTTAACAAATCTTCTCTAAAACAACTCTGTAGCCTTTTACCTACCCATTTAATAAATAATACCACTTTTTAACTTTTGAAAGCAGTCAATCAATTTAATCCGGTAATTCAAGTATTTCCCAATTATAATAATAAACCCAATCTGATGAGAAATTGAAGAAACCAAACATTGTAAAGTAAAAATTCAATTGATTCAGACCATTTTCAATTTTAAATCCAATCCTTAACTATTAAAAAAATCCAAATATAGTTGTTGTGTATAGAGGATGTAAACAGGTACATATTTGTCAATAAATGAGGTATGTAGATTGCAATCGTACTCTAATTGCTAATATTACAAGGTAGTAGTAAATCAGATTTTGATTTTACGTAACATGCTTCTCTCAAGTTGTACGCAAAATTTCAAGTGCATATCTTATTTTAATCTCCAGATGTTTTACAAAAAGGCAGATGGATAATCTGGCAGACAACCAAATAAAAGAGACACTTTTCCAGGTTGCTTAGTAGTAAGCTTCAATGAGCAGTAACCATAGCCAAGTACATGAATGGACATTCAGCATCATGGAGCTCCTAGTTATATAATTTTATAAATGAATATTCATGGAAAATTTAAAATTTCCAAATAAAATCATTGTTGAGATACGTTAAGGGCAGTTAGGTTATACAAACACGCAGCTGTCTTTTTTCTATAACCCTAACTCTTATAGCTTAGAGAGTTACTTCATTTATTGCAACGCAAATACTGACCGAACGAAATACTGAGTTGCTTCGATAGTAAAAACATCAAAAGCTAGAAAGAGGAAGAGATTTTTCGTAGATCTGAGAGTAAACCCTGCCTAAATGTGGTTTGTGCAAGTACAGACATTCTAGCACTAGTAAAATGTGTTAAAAATTTATTTCAATTATAATTTGTAACTCGTTATAGTTAACATATTACAATACAGCTTCGTAAGTAGTGTACGGCTGGTTTGGCAAAGTAAGAAAGGTTAGCTTTATGAATTGTTGTAAACTAATTAACAAAATGAATCTTCCGAAAAATAAATATATATATTTATATATAAAGATATTTACTTTAATAACACTTTAGTAAATAGACTGTGAGCAAAAGTATTGCCCCAAGATCGTTGAAGGGGCAGCGGAAATTACTTCAGCAAACGGTAATATATTGTTCATTTTTTATGTTATATCCGAGATATGATTGTAATATACAGCATTTTAAAAGTTACTATTTTAGTACGGTATATTTTATAACCTACCCTATTCATGATTGTTTCTATTAATACTATTCTAACTCACCATCAATTAATTCAATTTCGTTAACATTGAAAATTCCAAAATGTTTTATATTCATTAAATAAAAGAAGGAAATAAATTAAAACGTGTACACGAAAACACTGAACAAGGACTGACGTTGTAATAGAGATACTATTTTCCAATTATTTCCAACCCTTAAGTTATTATGTTGAACAATATATTTGAAGGAAGAAGTTTTAGTCTTAGGATCTTTTCGAACAGAAACAATATTTTGTACGGATTTTATAAATATTATACAAATATAATGAAGTAAATACATATAATTAAAATAAATTACTTCCATTAGTCGATGTTATTATCAAGTTCTGAAAGTGATTATCTTGAGTGCGCCACTTGGTGATTTCCTTGGTTGCTTCTTCTGCGGATGTAACAGTTTAAGTTGCAATACGCGATGTTTGAGCTTGTTAATAAACAATATTTATTTCAATATAATCATACAATGTCAAAAACTATATAAGCAGTATTTAATGCAACGACATTTTTTCTTCATAGACATTAAGTTATAGAGTTACAGTGAAAAGTTAGATAGCCCTGCAGGAATTAATTGCATTAATATTAATTACAGTTTTGATATCTTCATATTAGTTACTGAGAAAGACAACAATAATATTTTTATAAAGCTTTTGAATGTACGTATATATGTTCAGGAAACTAGTTTTTATTTTCTTGATTAGATTTTAGCTGATCATAATAATATTTTATTTTAGGTGTTTATTAAATCTTAAGTGTTTATTGTTTGATGCTCTACTCTCTGTTTTTTGTAGTGCCTCCCGAATTAGTTTTATTCAGCGCTGCCAGTGTATTTTTTAATATATTTAAATTTTATTATTATTGATTAGTTTTCTTCGGTATTTTCCAAAAAATACTCTTATTTCGAAAATTAACCTTTAACCTCGTGTTGTGAATAATATTCATTTTGACATAAAACAATTTCAACTTTTGAAATGTCTATGGTTTTATTTAACGAAAATTTCTGTTGAAAATTACACAAAAGTAATCTCGTATTTATTACAGATTCTATATTTTTATCAAATGAACTTCAAACTGTTATTAAATTTAAAAACAGCTATTATGTAATATAAAAAATGCATATATACAGACGTATAGGATACAATAATATGGTATACAAAACTAGATCTAACATTGAAGTTTTGTTTACCAATGTATGTGAGTCACGTACACAGAGACTGGAAAAGGGTACCAACGCCAAGTTGGAGCACGTCAGTATCCCGTAATCCTGTTCTCGAACATGGCAAAGTGTCTCAGTCACTTTTTGTTTTCTCTAAAAGTCCAATCTCACACCATGATGTACACTTAGTCATAACTATTCAAATAAAAAAACTATTACATCAATTTTTGTATGAAACATATGGACAATATATATTGATAGGATGAAGTGTGATACAAATAAATACATTTTGAAGTCAAGTTAACGGAGTTAAATTAAGAAAGAGAATATCCGCTTACCTTTTACCTGCTTGGTTAGGGCAAAGAATCCCTCTCCAACACTTAACCAGGGGACCAACCTCTAGAGTCATTTATTCTTACGATATGCGTTTTGTGTTATATTCAATACATGTTCAAATTTATTTAACCACCAAAGTATGAATGACAATGTAACTTTAATCCTTACTATAGATTGATTCTAGCATGGTATATAGTCAAATGGCCTTGGTGTATTGGAGGGAAAGGAGTGGCTGACAATGTTTTTTTACTGCATTCATCGATATGAAAACGATTACTTAATGTTTGATGAAAATATCTAGATACCTCAGCTAAGGAAATACGTAATGTGTTTGACCTTTTCATTATATTAGAACTATAATAAATATTATATCTCAACATTTTAGTTCTACAATTTTCTTGATATTTTCTTTGGAGTACGAATCTATTAAACAAATATTTCGTATTAAAATTGTATAAATCTGTGCTGTTAGTAAGAGTATTGCTATTTCGTTGTATCTATTTTACTACATTGACCATAATTTGCGAGGGATAAAATTTTAATTGATTCAAATATAAACCCTACCGATCTCGAAACTGAGAGATGTATCCCAAAGATTTAAAAAATACATAATAAATTATGAACAAGTAAAGAAATACGTCCTTTTTGCATTCTAATGTGTTTTTCAGTTACATATAAAATCAGTTACGATTTATTTTTAAAATTTTATGTTTTCAATGGGACACCCTTTACTGGCTACTTTGTGTCACACATATTGTAAGTTTTGTATATCTCATTTATGAGTATATTGTAGTATATCGTATTAATAAGTAGCATATTAATAGTATCAAATTATATTATATGACGCATTCAGAATTTTTGCTATAGAATGGCTTATCAGTTTTTTCTCCTATATGATATTTGTAAGTTATTACACGTGTTTGCTAACACTTCCGACAAGATATGTATTTATGTAAAGTAAAGAGAATTAAGTCAAGATAGATTATTGTTGACATACAATATCTCGTTTTAATATGAAGAGGATTTACGTAACAGACATCAGATTCCGGGAACAATCCGGATCATCTGTGTCGCCGAAAGCTTCAATAACAAAAATAACGGGACAATTCAATTTTAATTCCTCACAGAGATTATATTTATTAACTAAACGTGATATTATATACAATAATGTTAAAATATTTAGTAAAATCTATTATATAAATTTTTCTTAAAATAAATAAAAAATTATTTTGAACGAAAGGGGTAAAAAGTTTTGTAATTTTGTTTATCAACGAATAATATTCAAAAATAAAATAATGGAAAATACTTAAACCATATAATTGTAAATGTATTTATATTCTGATGCTCTAAACTATTTTTTTAAGATTTTTAATACATTATAGGTAGTATCAGATGTTCTATATATAAACATCATAGACATTCTAAAAAACACATGATAAAATTAGTTTTTTACAAAGTAAAACTGTAGTTTAGGCAACTACCCTAGACGTCTTATGGTAAATTATATTTATAAAGAATTTTGCAAAAACATTGCGTGGAATTAGTAATAATGGAAAGTTTTTCTTGAAGTTCTTAGGTTATGAAGGTGGTGCTCATTGTTCAAAATCTTTTTTCATACATTCATCTGAATAGTTTATCCAACCCATGAATTTTGAACCATGATAGGAATACAATGGTGAAAATAATAATGAATCCATGTTAAGGAATTACGGATTCAAGATGAAGGAGCTACAGACTTAAACTAGTTGTTGGGTTATATAGAGTGGTCATATTTGTCATGGTTGTTTAGTTAAAAAAAACTATTTTAGGTTTAGGTATCATGTGGAAGAAAATGAATCAAAGAAGGATATTGAGTATGCTCAAGATACGTTGAGTAGCAATAATAACATTTTATTGTAGAGCTTCCACAAAGCTCAAAAATATCCACGAATATTGGATATTTGAGTTGTTTGGTAAATGGCACATTTCGTGATTCTATATAATTTACCTTTTGAGGTGCCAAGAGCTCTTGTACACCGGAAAATTCTAAGAACACATGTTCTGTCAGAAATCGGTGGGCCAAGGAGGTTGAGAGGTTCTTGAGGTCAAAGAAAAATAGAGCAAAGAGCACCATGGTGCAGAGGATTTACGAGACCGTAGATATAAGAAAGGAGATAAAGGCAAACAATGACAATTGCCCTAAAATATCTGTTGAGAACTTGTAAACAACATTAAATTTCAAATATTTTGTAGGTCAAATAAAAATTTACAAAGATTATGTAAGCCGATGGAAGGTTGCTTTAGTGTAGGCACGTAGATTAAGAGGCCTCCAAGAAGCTAAATGGATAACGCAAGATCTAGAGGTTAGAGTTATACATACCTGGGAGTTCCCATCGAATGATCTATGCTTGAGAATTCAATCATATATTGTCTCAAAGGTCAATGATATAAATCATACTCCCAAAAGTCTAGTTTCCCAACGGTCGGATGCTCTTAGCTGGCCTGATGCCACCCAATGCGTATAAGTCGTGCAAGTTTTTCTCAGAAGCAGAGATATGTTTTAAGTAAGTTCTGAAGGCCGGATATATCTTCGTATACAGTATAATCAAATCGCACCTTCATTGGAGAATAACATTCCATTCAGTAAGCCGTTGGGGGACAAGAATATTACATTCATCAGATTGCTGAACACAAATGTCCTGTCAACTAATCCGATAGTTCACCCTCAAAGAATAGATAGATTTTAAATATTTCACTTGACCTGTTGAAACAATGAAGACAATGATCAATAAAGATGGTGTGCAGTGTTTTGGTTTTATTATGATGCTTTTAAAGTGAGTGTGTAAGAAAAAAATTAGTTCTCCAGCGGCGAAGATAATAGTTGTTTTCCGGACATTTTCATGATTAAGTGATACAAAAAGTCAGTAACTCTGCCTTTTCATGTCTACAATCTGAAATTTTTCACAGGTCGATAGCTAACAGCAAACATAATTGTGTGCCATCTCAATGTTCTCCATGCAAAAACATGCATTTAATTAAACTTACACTATTTTATTACATAAAGCTGAATTAAATATAACATGGAACAATATATCTGCACGCGATAACCAACCACTGACAACTGAAGTTTGGACAACAGTAAATAGTGATCGCTATAATACATAAAGTTAGGCCTTATTCACGGGTTTTTGAAATTAAATAATTAAAGTAGTAATTGAGTTATTTGGCATGTGCTAGGCTTCCTTTATACTGTATCTATGTTACAACATGTTGGTATTGAAAGTCTATACAATTTTATGTCACCATCCTTCAGAACCCAACTTCGCCCACGTTGTCTATTCAAATACATACAACACAGTCATTCCCAAACTTGTTTTTTTTAAGGAATATACAATACATAGATCATAAACATGATTTCCTTTCACATTATATGAAATTTATTAATCTATTGAACTTTTTATATCAATGAGAATTATTGTCACTGTTTTCATTATTTCTGCGTCAGGGAAATAATATAAATACATGGAACGTAACTATTAATTACGCTTGCATTCACAGTGCCATATTTATTTGTAGCAGTTTCCTGAGCCTTATTTGTAAACTTGTTTCCAATATGTTTGATTATAGTCATCGATACTGTTACTGGCTACTAATATTATAGTTCTGTATGGATTAACTTAGAAATTTGTTTAAACTGTGTTTACAATACCAAACTCCTACAAACTTTAATTAAACTTAAACATTTTATGTCAAGACGCGTCTCACAATATTTTGCAAACGCTTCCACCATGTGAAAATATTCCAATGATCTGCTTCTCAACATGTTATGAAGAAATTTCGTAAGGACGTGAGCCTTTTATTTATGTGAAATAAAAAAGAAAATTCATATGTACATTCCTGAAACACATCGTTGGTGATGTAGGGGAGAAAGTATTCCGCTCGGATCTTAACGCCCACGAAATATGGTGGTACTCAGATGTTATTATATCAACAAAGTAAAAATTGCTTGTGATTATAAAATTTTAGACGAGACTCTTACCCCATTTAAGATAAAAATAACATTTTAAAAATGTGTTTCAACTTTACCTTTATTTCTTATGAGATCAATACCCAAAATAATAAACTTTTTAAAAATGTGTTTCAACTTAACCTGTATTTCTTATGAGATCAATACCCAAAATAATAAACTAATCCCCTATTTAATATTTATATTTCATACACACGTCTTTACGTATTAGCCGTCTTCAGTGTACAATATAATACCAAATAAAACAAACCCTATAAGATTTACAAATAAGAGTAACCTTGAAAACCGTTCGAAATGAAAACACTAATTATTACAGAATCTTTATAACACATTAGAAGCATTCCAGTACAGTTTCGTACTTTTTTCTAGGTCGATAAGTAACTTATGAAGAAAGTTTAATTAGCTACCATAGGAGTAAAATATAATAGGTTATCTAAAACAAGTGGCCAATTTATTTATGATACAAAGTTTTGTACCTTGTTTAGACATGTTTAAGTATTATTTTCACCAGTTGGTGGTGATCGAAATATTCTTATGTGATTTACAAGTAATCGATATCTTACAAACCATCAACTAAATATCTGCCGTATGTTACTAATGCAGATAAAAACTAAATATACTGTTATATTAGGTTAATAAAATTATTTTATATATTCTGTAGAATTTCAGCTCTTCCAGCCAAATAGAGTGAGGCGAAAATTTTAGTCACTTTCAAAAATGTATATGAACGGTTAGGTATATAAAAACAATATAATAAAGGTACAAAAAGGGAATTACTGTCGAATATTTATACTTTAAAATTAGTTTTTTGTTTTTATTATGTTTTCACAACGCATTTACAACATTAACTTTAACGTATAAAAAAAATATTGTTACAACATTTTCGTTGGAAACCCCTTATAATACCCTAAAATTGTATAGAACTACAAGAAACAACAATGTAAAAAGTTTGATAAATTTCTTAAATTGTTTGATATTTGCTAGAACAAAATATTAGAACACTTTTCTATCTAGGTTAAAATGGGTTTTAATTACTCTCGAATTGTTTTCATAGTTATAGTGATCAATGTATGTATGAATGTAATAATAATAGAATAATTACGTTTTGTTAAAGTACATTGTGCAATTAACAGTTTTAAAGGTACGTATATGTGGGTGTTGTAAATATCCAGAGGATGAAACATTTTAAATTATTCTAAATTTTGTAATAAATACATATCGAATATAATTTTTTATTTTGTTCTAGGCCTAATCCAATTGCGCAAAAGAGAATCAAGGATCGTCGATCCTTCCATATACTGATAGAATACATTGGGAAGAGAATACTGGAATACTTTTATTAGTGTTATCAAGTATCCTGCAAATAAATTAATAGTGGAGTGAAAAAAAACTTGCCTATTAGAGCTAAAAGTTAAAGCCTGAAATATACCGATTTGGAAACTGAATTTGATTATAGTAGTGAGGTTGGTCCTAAAAATAAATTCACAATTCACTATAAATAATTATTTATTGCATATTGCAAATATATCTTGTTCAAGTGCTGTGGCATTTTTATAACTTATAATCACTTAAGTTATACATGCTGTAACAAGTTTGAATAGTTAGCCTTCAAATGTTTTTGTGGACTTGATTATATGGTGCCTCTAAATTCTACTCTAACTCCACGGTCTCCTCTGTTCGTCGAATAGTTTTCTTTCGGGCTAGCAACACAATTGGTCTCTAATGCACTTCAAAAGGAATATTAATAGGATTACTGCTATAGCTTTTGTCATTGAAGACTATGACCTTCACCACATCTTTGGAGGAAGGCTGCAGCTCACTAACTGAGAGGTGAAATGTACAATTGCAGAATAAGTCATAAAAATTGGGTGGACTACTGACCCTAAAAAACCTATTGTCACTAAAATGGTACTGGAATATGTATAACCCACTTAAAAGTACCAATATGTGTACACATTTGGGTGAATAATTTATTAAATATTGGAGGTCATGAAACATTGATGATGGTTGGCATTCCAATAAACAACGAATTATACTGGATGCTAAATTATTACTAGATACTAACACTAGTTTTACAAATAAGACAAAATCAAGGAAACGTAAATTAGAAGTATGTCTTAAAACTTCTTTATTTCTGTCTGATTTTAAAACACAACCAAATAAATTACAGCACACTTCCTTAAATCAGTAAATTATTACATTTGAATTATCATTCTAAATGGCTGGTTTTCTTTTGCCTTATGAAAAAATGCAGTTAAATAATTTTTATAGCAATATTAGTTTTAATAATTGCAGACAGAAAAGTAACCACACGTGTTTAAAAATACGAAGTAACATATTTGTTTCCCTTTAAATCAAGGCATTAAACTATTGGTAAATACATTCTTGAAGCTCTTTTCTTATTGGAAATTATATATTAATTTAAACAAACTCTCCAATAATATAAGTTTTATTTTTGTGAGGCCTTTCGTACTCAATGAGAACATCTTCGGACCCACACAACTGAATACAAGTAATAA
Organism: Homalodisca vitripennis; assembly: GCF_021130785.1. NCBI lineage: Eukaryota > Metazoa > Arthropoda > Insecta > Hemiptera > Cicadellidae > Homalodisca > Homalodisca vitripennis. Next base: position 164,963 of record NW_025776651.1, on the reverse strand, counting down.
TTACAATAATAACATAAACAATTTTGTACTAAATAAAAACATATGTCATTAAAAATACAAAGAGATAATATTCTATGACAGCACAGTATGTAAATAAAAAATATAAAAAATCCTTGATGCATATGAAACAATTTTTATAAAAAAGAACCAAAATAATCTGGTAAACAACGAACCTGGGCCTTTTCAAAATTCACCTTTACTTTATTTGATCTAACTAAATATCAACTTTATTTTTATAAATACATATAACATACTGCCCTGTCATCGAATATTATCTCTTTGTATTTTTCATGATATGTGTTTTTATTTAGTACAAAATTGTTTATGTTATTATTGTAATTATTACTTGTATTCAGTTGTGTGGGTCCGAAGCTTTTATCATTGAGTGCGAAAGGCCCCACAAAAATAAAACTTATATTATTGGAGAGTTTGTTTAAATTAATGTATTGTCAATACTTAAATATTATAGAATATTTCAAACCTCGTAATAAAGACTTTTAAATTAAATACGAGGCAAACTCGTAGTTTGTGAGTCTGACGCTAATGAGATGAGCTTCCTGGAAAAGCGTCATTTTATTTTTATTATATTTCATATACTGGATAATAGGCCATGATTGGAGATTTTAATTTGTTCAGTGGTCATAAATTTGCTGGTTCTCTTTCATTTTTCTCAATATACTGCTTAATTTCATGGAAAACTGAATTCACAGCAGGGGTAGAAATGTCGTGTTTTTTAACCATCGTATAAAACTGTCAACATGTCAAAGCGCGAAATATTAATCACACCTAAGCTATTGTCTGCGTGTGTTATTTACACATAAAATTGTAAAGTTTATAATATTTGATTGATATGTTAAGGAATGATAGCTTCAACAATAATATCTAAATTACCTTAACTGATTACTAATATGTCCTATTTCCTACGTTTTGTTCACTGAGATCTCACAAGGTCGAATCGTAAGTTGTACTTATATACATTAAGTCTACTGATATTTTATAACAGTTTGCATTATATTGGAGTGCTGACTTATACAAATTTGTGATTTAAAGTTTTTGCTCCTCTTGTTCGTAATTATACTATACTGAAATATCAGAAAATAATAAAACAGATGCTATGGGATATTTCTAAACTTTTGCGTACTTAGTATAACAATATTGTGTTCTCCACTTAAGGGTATTTTTCATCAGGACCGTGCAATGAAATCTCAGCAACTATCAACCAAAAATATGACACATTGTATAGATATATTTTAGTATTTGCTAAAGTAGATATAAATTTTTAAGACATTTTCAACGTTGATTTCTAGGTTCTACTACAATAGGATTTTAAAATGAAACACTAAAATAACTCTGTAAAAAATTCAACTTATATTATATAAACGTAATAATTGTATTCCGTGCTATTACTTTATACAGAAACATGCGTTTATTAGAGTAACAAACTAGGATTGTTTCTAATGGATAGGATCTATTTAAATAACTCATCTACTGTTTTAAACTATTCGATCAGATTTAATATATAATTAAGAAAAAAATGGTCCGAACCAGAAATTCTTTTTTACAAGTTAGTCCTCAAATAAAAACCAGTAGCAGTTTTGTTTGGCTTTTTAAATAAAAAAAATGAACATTGAAATAAAAACGTAGCATAAAAATTCAAAAATATTATTGGGCTCAATCATATTACACCATAAGTTGCTTTGACTAAGATTACAACGACGGAATTAGTATTACTCCTTCGGTCCTAGGGTATATTTAGTAGATATTTAAGTGTCACTGAAATTTTTGTAATGTAATTAAATATAACGGAATTTTGCAGATAAGTTTGTGTGCTTCATTATTGCTATAATATGTATATGGAACATTCAATATTCATGAAACATTCATATGTATATGAATTCATTAGGACTTTTAATTTTGCACCGCAACCATTGGCACAGTTACTGTGTACCTAATACTTTATGATGGTGTTTTACCAAACAATAACAGTTATGTATGAGCAAAGGGGGCTCTAGGAGGTACTAACACTTTTGTTTTAAAAATAACCAAGCAAGACGTAACCTTGATTTTTATTTAGATTTAGAACTTGATAATGGACATATAATCTACAAAGAAGAGATAAAAACTATTTGTCATACCTGAACGAAATCTTTTCAGAGTTATTTTGACATAAACGATGTACACTTAGCTGTGTCCCAGAATGTTGTGAGTGGCCACTTCAGTAGGCCTACTGACTCATCTATCGCTGTCCCTGCCACTCTGTCCCACTCTGGTAATCTTATTGGTGATTATATAAAGTACTATGTTGTCATGAACTGTTGAACTGTGATCTCATTCACTTGCAGATATTACTGCTTGGATTTTTCACTGAGATACTACAAGTAATGAAAAAGTACTGTTCATATCTGAACTATATATTTTCAAAGCTATTGTGACATGAACGATGTACACTCAGCTGTGACCCAGAATGTTGTGAGTGGCTACTTCAGTACTGCCTCATCTATAGCTGTCATTGCCACTCTTCCCCACTCTGGTAATCTTACTGGCATTTATAAAGTCATGAGTCCACACGCACTCTTCGGCAACGATCTCATTTAGATACAGGTATTCCTAAATTTGCTTTGATACTACTCAGTACGAATGTAATTTCTCATGCTATTGAAGTGAACTTTGTAACTGCCAGGCAACCATTAACATTAGGGATGGAAACGGGAATGTTAATAATAAAAAAACTGATAAATTATTGATCAGAATAGTCAATCTGACCCAGTGGTAAGAATTACTTTTGCAAAGAGGTAAAAACAGCGCAAATCCCTATTATTCGTGCATATGACTTATTTTTCTTTCCAATATATTCACCATTATGTTTAGGCTTTTTAACTTAAGACAAGTAGATGAGAAACAACCTTACTGCACTTAGTCCTGAAAGGACCTTTGCGCTGCTTCAGAATATGACTGGATACTCGTGATGGACAATGTTGGGGATAGGAGCCGCTGTACTGTCCAGATTCTATAAAGAGGGATATCGGAAAATATCTCTGTCATGTCAAATTGAAAAATAAGAAGAGGCTGGTTCTGCCAATTTATGTAATTAAATTAACTTGAATTACTCACAATTACGCATTGTTATATAGCGAAATAATGTATGGTTTAGTTGGACATCATCTATAAGGAATCATATCTTTATACAGTGAAATTATTCACATGAATTGAATTAACGTGCGCATTTAGTCATTTAGTTTTATTAAATTTTTTATCATTTGAATGAAAATCAGTCACTCCTAATGCAGTCGTCTGGTTGTCAAAGTACTTATATTATATTGAAGATTTGAAGCCTTTGTGAGAGTATCGCGTAATTTTCTGAAGTGTTACAACTTAAACAGCCAAACTATATTATAAATTTGGTTAGAATCTAAGGATAATGTAAAAATGTTGGGCTATGTGTGAATTTGCAAGATATAGAATATTAATCTTCAGAGTTAAAATAATATACTGTGAATTTACGCACATGTTTCTTATCCTCTATCTAAATACCAAAAGATTTTTAAAACACATTAACCACCCATAGAGGCTGAAATAGTGTTGACACTTTAAAAAACTATACATTTGTTTTTAAACTTCTCGATATACTAGAAAGATTTAATTAGACCTTTTCATGATGATCGCCCATCGCTGTCCTCAAAGGTTTGACACACATGTATATGATGTTTTAAACGAACTACCAGAACTGGAAATACCTTAGACCGGAAGTAATTTACACTGGCTTTTTGAAGAAAGTAGACTTCTCAGACAGACTTATTTACATTCTCTTGACCAAGGAAATAATGCAAACGCTACAATGACAAAAAATATGTTATGCTGGCAATAAATTACGATGAAACAAAGTCGCTAATTTTTTACCAATATAAAGTTTTTAGGCTAATGTATGATAGATAGTTAATCCAATTATTCTAAACTGTCAAGAAAAGTAATGTATTTTATTTGGATTATTTTTTTTTAACCAGATACTCACACTGCCTTCCTTGACTTATTTGTTTCGATATTATTCATCATGGTTTTGTTGGAAATTTTAATATTTTTCTACTATGGTCGATTATCAATTAGCAATGAGAGAATCACTTAATTCTAGGTGTGGTGGGGGGAAACCACACCTAAAATAAAATTCATTACGTTTAGGTTCAAAATTTCAGTGTACTTCAGAATTTTAGATCAATTACTTAAAATGAAAATGAACTGCATATATCTCATACATGATAAATAAACTAGACATTTTACCCAAGATATTCAGAAAAGAAAATGGTAACTCTAGCCTTATTTTTTTGTAATTATTCATAATGCCGTTAAGAAAAGACTAGTTAGCATTGAACAATTTATATCAAAATATATTAGCATCGTTTACAAAATATTAGTACATGGCTTTAACTAAACTACATACCACTCAACATATAACAAACAAACCATGGTTTTTAAATGATCAACAAATTACAATGTTTTCTAAAAGTAATGTTTTTACATAAAATTTATCTTTTTTCAATGGGTCGGTAGAAATATATAAATACATAATTGTGTATATGCGCCAGGAATACTGAAGACTGGGTGAAAGGAGAGGAGGAAGATATATATAAGTACTTCTATTTAATTATCGAGTATATGAAAATCATTCTGACAACTTTAATGTGCAATTTTTTCATTAAACAGGAGATTACTACACCAGATTTAATATTACACTCTAGTCCGAGAGCTGATATTAAAGTTACTTCTGTAATAAGCTACAGTATCTCGTCTCGTCATAAGGTTTATTATTAGCAAGACATCTTTTAAATATATAATGTGGATTTAACATTCATTCCATGGTAATACTACTAAAAAGCTTTGCTTCATGAAATCATTTAAAAATTATTGATACATTTATTTTACATTAAATAATTTGGCGAAGCCTATCATTAGATTGGCTGGAGAAATTTTATTTTTGTCTGCTTGTCACTACGATATTTATAGAAAAACTTACCTAAAGACTAAACATTGTGCATTCAGCTCCATTTCTATGTATGCAAATTTTATTTCCATAATGGTTCATATCAGTATTAGTGAACAGTTTTACATCGGTCATAGACGTAACTGTTAAATTCGGAAAGAGAGATAAATCAACATCCGGTTTGGAACCAAAATGTTAAGTAGAGTAAGAGCTTCAAATAACATTAAGAAACTAGAGATCCTGACTCTGAGGACCCAAATTTTACGTACGAGACGGAGAGACACAAATAAAATTAAAACTGAAATCCATTACATCCGGAGAAAGAAGGTGAGATATTAGGTATAAGGGTGCATTTGAGGATAGATGACATTACACAGATGTTGATGTTGGTTCTTGTCTCGCTTCATCCTAGTGGGACTTCCAGCTCGTCCAGGGCTTCCAGGGCTGCAGTCGCCGGAAGAACAGGTTACTAATTTTTACTGAGAATCGTCACTGGCATCGGAGTAGGAACAAGTTTAGAGAGGAACCATCACGAGGACAAAGGGATAAGCGACTGCGGCCGGACCGGGTCACCTCTGAGCTACGATACACACACTAACGAGAACGAGAAAGAAGGCATAGAGACCCAAAACGGCACTGCTCTGCCCGACATGCAACCATTATGCAACAAGAAAATTACAGTACTTATGATTGTAAGTAAGCAGACAACAATTGTATGCCATTTTAACAATTTGCATAAACACATATATTAGCTATAGACATAAACGTTTTTAGCGAGAAATAATATGCGACACATAGTGTAGCGTACTGTTACTCCGTAATGCAATAATATTTTTGGAAATATTAATATTATTGATTAATAATGTTCGATTAAGCACACTTTTGTTATTTTATTTCCTTTGTTAAAATAAGTCTCAAAACCTCTATATATTAAAGGCAAAGCCCTCTCTTACTTTTTACTAATTCTCCAACTTCCTGAGATCCCCAACAATTGAATTTGGTAAACTTATGCCTTATAACTTCATAATAAATCCAAAATCGTTTTCAAAAGATCAAAAGTTTATAGGGGTAAAAATTTTAGGAATATTATACATTTCATAGGAGTTTTCATGCGAGATACTTAAAGAATTTTGAATGTGAAATCTGAGTGGAACTCATTGGGTTTGTTATCAGAAAAAGATAAAATTGATAACAGGAAATTTACCAATATAATTTTTTTGCGGAGAACATTAGTAAGCAAACAAGGTTATGTAAATTAAATTAAATGGAATATAAAAAAAATGTAATATCTTATCAGAAAAAGTGCCATAATAAATATTTTCATTTATGATTTTAATTAGATTGGCTCAAAATAAATAACAGTTCTTTAGATTGAAGAATAAAATATGAAGTGATAATATTCTTAATAGAAAAAAAAATGTTTACCTTTTTAAAAATATTTAAGACGTCATAGTATTTAATGTAAAATTTTATAAATTAAAAAACGACAGGGTAAAAGAAAACGACACAGTTTATGGAATAGCTTTTTTAATAGTTTTATTCTTTTTTAATATGATGGTCCTCTTTTTAACAAATAACAAACTGTAAAATTATCAAGGATTGTTCTAATACATTTCTTTGTCAAAACAGTTTATAAAGCAATATGATCTAAGATAAACTAAAATTATAACATGTCCATGTGTGTATATTTTGTCTGGGGGTGCACATATGCTGAATTACAGATTTTTAACATGTTAGCTGATGGTGTGTATATACATGAATAAATCTTATCTCATCAAGACAGTTGTTACTATTAGAAAAAAAAACCCATATTCTTATATTTAAGATCAACGCATAAAATTAACAATTGGTAAATTTAGGAATTTTGCAATTACTGTTTAAAAAAGTAAATAAATAAAATACTCATAAAGATACAAGTTTCTTGTCCAAAAACATTTCTGTAAATAATTTAATTCCATAGAGGTAATCCTGCGTTGCAGTTCGAATTTTAGTCTCAACATAATGGTATTAGTTATTATCAATAATTTTAAAATATAAATGCATAAGTGTTAGATTTTTTTATATCGCCGAATTCTTATAACCATTATATAATCTTTTAATATCAAATAACTGTACAAACAACAAGTGTAATGCGAAAAACCATGTAAATAATAAAGAAATTTGTTGCCAAAATCTTTCACTTGGAATAAATAATAATTATATAAATGTTACGTACTGTTCTACGTAATTCATAATGCTAGTTTTAAAGTTATAATGATTAAACTAGTTTATTCCTTATTGGCAATATAAATGATTTATCTGTACAAATATATCTTTATTAGAAAAAATTTGTATTCGAAGTTTCTACCGAAACAATTTTAAAAATGTCACATCAGCAAACATGTTAAAACATATTTATTATACTTCAGGCTTACAAGATGTTTTACTTAAAAAATATTCTTTGATATTATACATCAATACCCACAAGAAAGACTTTTAAAAGCAGACTGTTTGCACAAATAAGCCTTACATAAATTAAAATTCAAACAGAGAATTACGAGTTAAAAAGTGAGTTACTTACTAATTTAGTGCTGCTGCCATTTAAAATTCCATAAATATCCCTTTTGAATCCAAAGTAAAACTTTGATTACTTAAAAAAAGTTAATGAATGAAAAGCATTATGATTTAAATAATTACATATTTCAGAAAATTAGAAAAATACTATTTAGAGCTAAAATCGGGAAAGTTTGCCAATTAATTTACACACAGTTACTAGAATATGAAATACCAATCATAACTTACAAGCAGAACAGTGCAAAACTTCCGTTGAGAAATGAAAGATCTATAAAAAGTATATTATATTTTAATCTGATAAAGCTATAGTAAAACAAAACTTGTAGGTATATATTCCAAGCAAAAAAAAATATGTCGAATTTAAAATAAACTTTACTGTTAGTACTTTACTTAATTATAATAATAACAATTTAATACTGCACACATTGCAAGATTAAAATGTAACAAAGAGATGTCTTTTTCAATATGATTATTTTTATCGACTAAATTTCATATACATCTATAATTTGTACGATTAATATTTCTATAAACAATATTTAGACTTCATTTATGTTCAGTTTACACAACGTTATTTCGCTGATGTACGCATCTAATTCTGCATCTAACTCTGCTGCAGTTGGGACTTTTTTCCCTCCTCGTCCGCCTCTTCTTCCCTCGCCGCGACCATTTCTTCTGAAACCTACAACAGGAAATATTAAACATGAGCGAACTGCTGTATATGTAATTGGAATTAACTTCAATGTAATTACTTATAATATAATAATTGATTTAACTTATTATGAAGTTTTAATTAAACGAATACACAGAAAATATTCGTAATATCTCCCCTAACTTTCTATCAGAATTGTGTGAAGTTTCAAACAGGTTTATTAGAACATAATCATTCCTTTGCCTTAATAATTTTGTTTCCATTTGTCCTGTCTGGGTACAGTGATTCTTATTCCTCCAGGTTATTTTGGGAAATTTTAAGTAAAGGTTTTTATTGTTAAGTGGAAACATATATATATATATATATAACTGATACAATTATTTATGTATGTTTCACTTTAAGAGAGAAAGAGAGAGAACGAGAGAGAGAGATGATTTTTACCTGTATGTCTGTCGCAGTGATTCAGTGGCTTGCTAATAATTAAGTTTCCTACTTTTTTGTTTTTTTACCTAGTACATCTAATCCAAAGAATCGTTCTGATTGTTCCTAATCACGACAGTAAACAAAGCAATTATTAATTTAGCCTACTATAAATAAATTCCTTAAAATATTTTCAAATCTTTCTTTTAATTCTTTTACTTTTCAAACTTTTTAAATGATAGTTTTACATACAACTTAAACTTCAGTTTTACTTAATTGACCTACTAATGTTTATTAAGTTGCTATCTAAGGCTTTTTCAACATAGCAAATGAAAGGGAAACCTGTTCCATCATATTAATACAGAATAGCAAGAGTTAAATTAAAGCATTTTTTATTAAAAACATTTACTTACCTCTTCCATCAACCCCGAGGCCAAAACGTCCAGGATTAGGCCTGTGGGTGAAGCCGCCATTGAATCGGTTTCCTTGCTGCATCATAACTTTAACATCAGACGTAGTCAATTCAATATGCATGGGGCGACCTGTACATGTACAGCATATATATATATATATATATATATATATATATAAATGCGTTCATAACAGAATAAAACATTAGATGATTATAAATTCTAGAACTCTAAGGCAGAGGAAATAAAAAATACACACTGCATTTGACACAAGACGGACTGTGTTATACAAAACACCTTTAGAAAGTAATTAATAAATTTACTGATAGATAACCAATTTGCCTCACACATATTTTTTAATTTGTGTAAATTAAATATAATATAGTTACTGTGTTACAAGTAGGTAGACATTCTAAATATTAAAAAGAGAAAAAGGATAAATCTAAATCGTTGAAACATAGGGTATTTCTTTTAACATAACAATGACAAGTAATTGACTTTTTTAAATTTTATTAGCAATTTATTGTAACAAGAAACTATTTGTCATACAAACTGAACTCACCATCTAGAGGAACCCTGTTGTACTGTTTCATAGCCCTGACAGCATCTGCTTTTCGCTCAAATACGACGTAAGCCGAGCCCATGGAGCGACCAGACTTTTCATAGTTCACCGTTGCACTGTGTAGAGGCCCAAACTTTGAGAAGAGCACCTGGAAAAAGTAAAAATGGTATTACATTATTATAACCACAAACAATTCCAGAAACATGTACATAAGTTCATGTGAATCCACCATAACCATTCTCAAAATCGTTGGTTCCGGTTTAGAATATACTGAATAAAATGTTTTAAAAATATTATACTTTAAGCTTACAGGGTGTAAACTAGGTCCAGATACGCCTGAATATTTTCCAAACGGATTGAAATATCAACCTTCACCATATCTATTAAGTACTGTTTTGGAAGTTTTGAGGTATAAAAATATTTCCCTCTCTTTTTCAATTGTGGCGAGAAGCATTACTAAAAATTTTCAGTTTTCAACCCCTATCTTGTAACTTACTCCTTTTGGAAGGTAAATTCAAAAGAAACACCGTGACATGGACAAAACATCTCTACGATAATCCTAAAAAAGTTAAGGGAAAATAACCCCTTACACCTAAGGGTGTAAATTAAGTCCTGATAATCCTGGATATATTCCAAACGCAATGATATATTAATGCACAACCTTCACAATACTTAATAAATTACTTTTTGGATTTTTTAGGATAAAAAAATATTTCAACCTATTACAAAATTTGGTAAAAGAGGATAACTTATATGTAAAATATCTGTACAACAATGCTAACAAACGTCAAGGACAAGTAATCCCTTACATTGTAATGCCACCTAAAAAAAGACAACTCTTAACATAAATATGCACACCAGAAACATTAGATACTACATAATTGGATAAGCCGGGCCCCTCAAAATCTTACTAAAAGATATCACGCTTGTAGTATTTGATGTGCAAAAGACATTGGAATTGTGCAAACAGATTATTTTTGCGTTATTTGCCAATAACGTTTGCTAGAAACGGCACAGAGATGTTTTCTTAGTGCCATTCTGTTTCTATTAAATATACCTTTAATATGGCATGTCACAATATAGGGACATCATTTTTTTACCCTCCAAAAAGAATTTTAATAGGTATGATGAAGAATTTACATGGATACATCGATACGTTAGGAATATATCCAGGTGTATCAGGACTTATTATACCCTGTATAAAAGTACAGTATGTAAATTTAGATAAATCTACAATGACTCAACTACTTTTTCAACAGTTCAAGAAAATTATTGACAATGACATGTCTCATGTACCGATAAATACTGAAGAGTACTTTACCCAGCCCTTAGATAATGCAATTTGACGTAAAATAAGATGAAATTAATAAAAAATAAATAAAAAGAATAAATAATAAAATGAATAATGAATAAGATAAAAATAAAGTGAATACATATAGTCTAATGATTAGGCGCTATACAATAACTAATCGAACATTTCGGTTTTAAGTTTTATTTTGTATAACACTGCATTAATATTTTACGTTAATGATTATCTAATAAACATTTAACATGTACCTTAATTTGAATAAATTTTTTCTTACATGTGACAATTATACTTTCTCTTACCTGTATGTCTGAACTTAATATTCCATAGTCCAGATTTGAAACGACTAGTTTTGTAGGACCACCTGTCATGATTAGACCTCCTGATCTCCTCCTCTTGTTGAGAACCGGACCATCATAGAGATCAAGCTGCCAGCGGCTGTTGATATCACCAGGAGGCTGAAATAATTATACTATTAAAGACGTGAAATAGTCAATTGGCAAAGTCCATCGTGTAAAAAGTTTCTATAAGCACTTAAATATAAAGAGTTCAAAGTTAAATTGTTTTGTGGAGATAACCGCAACTAGTTTCTTACACCTAAAAACCTGTAGATATACTTTAGATAGTCGTTTTACATCCACAGTCTACTAAAAAATTAAAAAGTACTCCTGGCCTATTTATTGTATGTAATGTTGATTTTTTTTACCTTCCGCCACTATTATGAAATTATTTCCATACTTTAAAGTTTTACTTGAAATATTGAACTTTGAAAATTAAATAACTACTGTTTGCCGTTGAGTAGTTCTTAATTATTTTATTTGGTTTTCTAAAGGTAAAGTAACCACCATTATTTACGAAGAAATTCACTTTAACAAAAAACATGATTAGTATGTCTAATGAGAAAAAAATTTATACTATTTGTATACTAAAATTTTATATTGATGTAAGTCTAATCGTTTGGCAAAAAAACAAAGTTGATTGATATAGAACAACAATATTTCGGTAAAAACTTATGTGCTTATGATTATTTCATTATTAGTTTATACATATATATCAAGTTCAAGTTCAAAAATGCTTTATTCACAAAAACTTTTGTTTTACATATATGGGCATTACATTATCCCATGCGCTCAAGCGCGTGCGGGATGACAAATCATTATTATTGTTCAATATTGCAAACCGTTTATGAGCCAGTCTTTTGGAATTCATTACTTTACAGCATTAATAAACATTAATCTTAATATTATCAACAGCACTAATCTGACATAATGAACACTGAAATTATCAATAACCCAAATACATACCAAGATCTTACAATAGTGTTCCCTAATTTAATTCTCCTATAAACTTCTACTTTCTATTACTTTACTTTAATTTACTCACCACACTTCATTTATATTAGTTTTATATTTTTAACAAAGACCATCCACCTAGACTGTATAAATCATTGATAGATTTATAAATAAACAAAACCAATTTTTAACTATTTTGTAACAATAATTAACATCTTATAAACATCTAGGAATTAATAACAATAATATAAAACATTATTTCCAATCAACAACAACAAACTTTAAATAAATAACAATAACATATAACAAACTTAAGATCTATTTAACGAAAATATACTTTGAACAAACAACAACAATATATATACATCTCCACGTAACAAAAGCAAACCAGAAATATAAATAAATGCAAAAGAAGTAAAAACAGTAAGTATGTGTTTATTAAGAAATATTCTTGCAAAATATTATGAGTATTCCACGATATATTGACGCGCTTTCATTTTTACCTTCGTCTTTGTTTCAAAAATAAATCGCATTGCCACAGAACTCCATAAAACCATTAAATATCTTTGGTCCCAATTAGTAGAATGTGTGTGTGTGTGTGTGTGTGTGTGTGTGTGTGTGTGTGTGTGTGTGTGTGTGTGTGTGTGTGTGTGTGTGTGTGCGTGCGCGCGCGCGGCTTAGGCTACTCGATATTGTCATAATACTTAGAAACAAATGTTTTTCACATGTAAGTGGTAATAATTTACTTAATATATATAATTTGAATTATAAATTAATAATGAAAAACAAGTTATGTCCACAATATTAAAAATTTATGAGATTAATACATTAAAACCTAGCAATGTTTAGGTTTTTCCAAGGTCCATTTTCCAATGCTTAAAGTTCAAGCATTTTTATATTGCTGTATTTAAGGCTAACTTTTTTATCTTATCCTAACAATTAAAATATTCTCAATTTATAACATATTTTTATTTCAGAAGAAAAATAAGCAATTCTTTCGTTCTTGAATAAATCTTAGTAAAAACCTACATTAATCTCAAAGACAAACAACTTGTATTGGTTAATAGTTATGGATCTTGTTGACACTTGATTTTATAAAAACATACACACATTGTATTATTATTAAGACAGTGGCAATGCCACACTGGCCAAATTACCATAACCATACAATTCTCAGGTACCAAGATATACAGCACACAGTAAAAACAATACACAATATAGTTATTGAATACGGGTATGAGTGAGACTTTAATAAGCGGCTTACACTCGTTGTTTGATTTTTATTATACAAAATTCGGTATATTATACAACTTCGATATTATATAATAATCGTACGCAATAAGAAATATAATACATTAACCACAATATAACACATTTCAATCACAAATATTAATTACCAACATCATTAAAATAATTGAACTAAATTTAATCTAGCCACTAATTTAAAATATACATTACAATACTCACATCATGCCCAGTTAAAAGTGAGTAACTGTTTTTATGTAATAGTGGTGGTAAAGATATGCCCGAGATAGGCGCACTTTCCTGCGGCATTTCAGTAACTAAATGGCTTTGTCCGTTGGTCCAAAACATTTAATCTTATATTAATCGAAAATTTTAAACTCTAAAAAAAAACTTTTACTCTTTGTAGTTTATTTTTTATATTAAATATAGCGTTTATGTATTATTAATTTGAGTTCATATCTTAAATTAAAATAATTGTGATTTCGAATTGCTTAGTCTATCAGATAAAAAAAATAATATAAAAATTCGATAAAATACACGAATAACAAGTGTAGGCCCCTTATAAAAGTCTTCTCAACATGTAAATGACAACACTCCATAATGCTATGTTATTTTTGGAGAACTATCACTAAAACCATAAAAAGATCTTGTCTAGATGTAGGCTACAATAAATTAATAATTATAAAATTGTGAGTAGTAATTCTAAGTAATACTTTTTCCAATAAATGTGTTTACTGGAATGTTGAAATAGATTATCAGTTACCAATTTAAGAAATGATAGATTTAGCTAATATATATATATAAGCTCCTAAAATACCAAATAAACCTAATCACACTTGCAACACTTACTTTTCCTAAACTTTCAATAAAGCAAATAATAATTTGTATAAAAATACAAATGAAAAAACAATAATTTCAAATGATAAAGTAGACTATACTTATTTATAGTGATCTTCCAAGTGATACAAAATTTAAAGTGAGATACCTTCAATCTCAATCGCTAAGGAAACAAAATAATTCCTGATAAACTGAACAACTCGCTGTAGTAAATGGTTTTGTATAGACACTTAAAATCCATCAATAACTGTGCTAGCATTTCTTAAATTAGAAACCAGGTATGTAAGTAACTATTATAATTGAAACACAGGAGATATCTCTACTTAACCCCCATACAAAATTAGTTTAGTCCCAGAGGCTACTCATTAAATGTAAAATTTATTCTATGCCTATAATGAAAAAACTGGATATTAGAAAATGTAGAGTGGTCTAATAATTTCTAATTCATTAATAAGTGATAGTATAAAAACTATACTTACTCGAGAATAGGGAACTCTTATCGATGAATCAAATTTGACTCTCCTGCTTCTCATGGGTCCACCACCATCTCTGGCATTGCTCTGAGATGCTCCACCCTGACGAAAACCTCCTCGTTCATGACTTCTTCTTGTAGAGTTCTTTAATCCCTTGCACTGAATAATTATATCGTCTAAACTCATTTTTAACTTATCTGTCATGATGAACTAAGTTTCCCTTTGTTACACACAATAACGAAAAAACTACTTGGAAAGTATTAGTTATGCTCAAAACACACTTTAATGTGAGAATATTAAAACGCACTCAGATATAATTATTGTTCAAAACACTCGCTAATATAATCTAAATTAAATTGTACAGATGATCAATAACAAACCAGAGGCTCCCGATGTTACTTAGTCAACTGTCAAACAACGAATGAACTGAATGCAGTAAATGCAGCTGAGTGGAAGGGGTTGCCTAGAAGAGAAGGTGGCGCGCGCAACACTGCCGTGACGTCACGTTTAGAGCAAACCAGTTTGCCCCCTCCAGTGTGCACACGGGCAACTGTGGTGGCGGGGAAAATTGAAACTGTATCAAATCTTTATTTTGTACAATTTGTAGACAATGATGCCAAATGATAGACTACAAGATTATAAATATTTAATATCTGTTAATGAAATAATAAATTTAAATTTTAAATTAGGCTATGAAAATATTATTTAAAGCATAAAAATACATTTCTGTGAATTAGTGATGACGTAGATGAAGTAGTGGGACTGCACTTTATAAAGTGTGATATCGAATATTACCCCCAAAAAATCAACGTAGTTTAAAATCGAAATGGGTTAATATTATTTGACTGTACTAAAATTACAACAAAATAAACATTTACGACTAAACAAGGTTTAATTTGGGTCTGTCGTTACAGTTGATTAAGTAATTTATAATGTTGTGGTCTAAAGTTTATTTTTTATAAAACACTGTAGAAATCTTGGTATGTAATTTTAAAAGAACTGTCATTGGAATATAAAACTGACTGGTTACTAATACAAGTTGTTTGTTTATAACTAAACAATCTAAGGAGTTTATATTTCAGTAAAACCGATGTTATTTAGACAAAATTTAAAATGTTGCCTAATATTTACTACAGTTATTATTGGATATTAGAAGATTTTTTTTGTATATTTGTAGCGAAAAGCATTCCACAAAAAAATATAAATTAGACTAATAAAAACTTTATATGCACCAGCTATAAACTGTTAAACATTGAAATAGAGGGAAAATTTTTAATAGACCCCTTCTACATTTTTGTTGTTTGTAATTGTGAAAGTATATCAGTCAAGGGTCATTGCTCCAAATCGGTATTTTAAAAACCTTGTGTCTATGTTATCATCACAGCTGCCTTTTAGCGAGATAGGATCTGGTAAAATATGGAATTTGGTCTATTAAGCTATTTAGCATGTTTAATGCCGTGATTCTGAAGCGTAAAACATCGATACGGTTTCAGGAAAAGGGTGGAAATAAGGAATTTCCTGAAAACACAATTAATTGCGTTCAAACTTGTCATTCTATTCTGTGATCAAATTAAGAATAATACAGTCTAAGTTAACATTTTTTAGTACTAATGTTTATATAAATAAAGCTACATATTTTTATTTCTCAAAGTACAATATTATTGAATATTTGTTGAACTCTAATGAAACTAATACTTTTACAAAATATTTACGCAACAAAGTATATTTCAGCATATATTGAGCAATTGTTAAAATTCCACAAACCGAATTTGATATAGACCATTAATTTGATTTTGGTCGTATTAATTATTTTAAGTTCAAATTATTTTAAGTAGGTGAACATTCCCTGAAATTTGGACATGACAGCTCTGCTATAAATCCTTCCAGATTACTGTCTACCTTTGTACCCAAGAAAACAAATTTCAAATGCTTTAACATCTTTGACGACAACTGTATAGCGAGTCACATGTACAAACAAAAGGTTAAATTTAACAAACCGATTTACATAGGATTTTCAGTTCTCGACCTCTCAAAATTGCTAATGTACGAGTTTTATTACAACAAATTAAAGAAGTTTGATCCAGATTTGAATCTGTGTTACATGGATACAGACAGTTATTTCCTAGAATTGAAACGAGATCCTTTTAAAATTATTAAAGAAAATATAGATGACTTTGATACAAGTGATTATCCAAAAGATCACGAATGTTTCGCTACTAAAAACAAGAAGGTAATAGGGAAATTCAAAGATGAGTTAAATAGCGAAGTTTTAGAAGAATTTTGTGGTTTAAGGTCTAAGATGTACTCGTACAAATATCTAGATAAAAACCCAGTTAGGTGTAAAGGAATTAAGAGAAGCGTTGT
Source organism: Homalodisca vitripennis (assembly GCF_021130785.1). NCBI lineage: Eukaryota > Metazoa > Arthropoda > Insecta > Hemiptera > Cicadellidae > Homalodisca > Homalodisca vitripennis. The sequence continues at coordinate 147,880 of NW_025776651.1, read as the reverse complement.
AAATAAAACAATAAATATCGAAAACTTGAAGAGATGTTTGTTCGAAGATAAAGAAGAATTTAGGGAGATGACAGTAATCAAAAGCTATAAACATGAGTTGTACACCGTTATTATAAACAAGTTAGCACTGAACGCTAAAGATGATAAGAGAATTGTCCTAGAAAATAAGATCGATACAGTACCTTATGGCTATAAAAATGAAGCGGAATCTAATATATTAGATGAGTTAAATAAACTTGGAAACTTTGACATGTAAATGGAAGATGATTTGATTCACTGCCACAAATGCAAGAAAAAAACGAAAAGTATAGATTCAAAAATCGTTCAAACTCAAAATGGATTGTATAGAATTGCTGCAAAATGTTCAAAATGTAAGACAAACAAGAGTAAGTTTATAAAGAATCCAAATCCAAAACCTGTTAAGCAAGAATTGAAGACTAAAGATGAGATAGAGATTGAAGCTCGAGAAATTCATGCACCAGTACGAAAAAAGTTTAAAAAGAGAAAAATTATAACATTAGGAATTGACGATTTATGGGCAGCAGATTTAGTTGTAATGTCTAACTATTCAGATCAAAATGATGGATTTAAGTATATGTTAAATGTTATTGATACTTTCTCAAAATATGCTTGGTCAAGAGCTATCAAAAGAAAAAACAGCAAGGATATTTCAAAAGCTTTCGAAGATATAGTAAAAGATGCCATAAGGATCAATCACAAACCTCCTAACCTACTTCATACAGATAAGGGTTTAGAGTTTAAAAATAAAGAATTTATCGATGTTTTGAGGAAATACAACATTAAGATTTATCATACTGAAAACGAAGAGAAATCAAGTATTGTAGAGAGATATAACAGAACTCAAAATGAGAGAATGAAAGTAATTTTTGAGATTAATAAAAACTTTAAATGGATCGATATTCTTCAAAAAATCGTAAACAATTATAACGATACAGTTCACAGCACAATCAAAATGAAACCGAAAGACGTAGATAAGGATGCAGAAAAGGAGTTATTAGAGACCGTTTTCAAGTATGTTCCACCTGAAATTCACACGAAAACTAAATTTAAAGTCAATGATCATGTAAGAATTGTTAGTAAAAAACAAACATTTTCGAACAAATATAAGAACAATTGGTCAAGAGAAATCTTTGTGATTTATCAAATTAATAACACAGATCCTGTAACTTATAGTATAAAAGATTTAAATAATGAAGAAATAACCGGAAAGTTTTATGAATATGAATTGAAGAAGTCAAAACTGTAATATAAATTTTCTATATATAAATGGCGCATCAAAAGAAATGTACAAAGTGCAAAGAATTTAAAGATTTAAATGAATTTTATAAAGATAAAAATAGGAAAGATGGAATGCATTATAATTGCAAAGATTGTGAAAGGGAATATCATAAAGAATTATATGATAAAATAGAAAAAATTAACTTTGGAAGATAAAGAATGTCTTAAATGTAAAGAAACTAAAAAAATTTCAGAGTTTAATAGTGATCACTATAGTAGAGATAAGAAAGACTCATATTGTAAAGATTGTGTAAAGAAGAATCTTCATAGATTATATTATGAAGATACTCATTGTGAATGTGGAAGAATTATAAAATGGTTAAATAACTATGAAAAACATTTACAAACCAAATATCATAAGTTAAGAGTTTTTTAATAAAATTTAGTAACATTTTCATCGTGTAATAATTTTTTCTATATAAATGGAGTCTCAAAAGAAATGTACAAAGTGTCAAGAAGAGAATAGAAAAGACTGTTATTGTAAGGAATTATACGTTAAAATGAACAAATTAACTTTAGAAGAGAAAAAGTGTTACTTTTGTAAAGAAATTAAAAATATTTCTGAATTTAATAACTGGCAGTATAGTAAAGATAGAAAAGATGCTTTTTGCAAAGATTGTGCTAAAAAAATTTTCAGCGAAAGTTATAAAAACGAAATGCCTTGTGAATATGAAAAAAAGATTTTACAATGGTTACCTAGTTATGCTAAACATTTACAAACAAAATATAATAAATCGAGAGTTTTTAGTAAAATTTAGAAACATTTTCATCGTGTAATTTAGATATTCTATAAATCAGTCGAGATTCTGCCATATTTGTAGTAAAATGATTTCCGTTGTATAAAATATTCAAAGATTCTTTCATTTGGTTATACAGATTGATAGAATTTGGTTCGTCATCAATGAACAAAATCTCTAATTCAGGATAATTTATTTTTAGATGTTTTAATCGGTTTGGTATTTCTTGTTTCTGAGCTCTGATAACATAATAAGGCCATTCCCACATGTGATTCTTCTTAATTAATACAAAAACATGGTGCTTTTTCTTATCAAAATTTTTACATATCATATCTCTCTTCATTAATTCCATTCGCAATTCTTGATTCTCTATTTTCAAGGATTTCATTTGACCTGAAATTTGTAACTGTTTTATTTCATCTTTTAACTGCTTATTTTCGTTTTCAAGTTTGTACACACCAAATTTACGAATACTTGGTAAAACTTCTTCTAAAACCCAATCTTGAAACATTTCTGCTATTTTCATTTTAGATTTCAAGATTAAAGAATATATGCCTGCTTCATTTATGAAAACAGTGTTTTTTTGAAAGTTTGAAGGCGGGGGCGAATCACCCCTACCTTCAGAATGTATGTTTTCGAAGCTTTTTTTATATTTTTCTTTGACATGTTCTTTAATTGCTTTCTTCGTATCTTTATATTCTAACACCTCTGCAACATCTTTCGCCTTAAACCAAAATTCATTATTTTCGTCAACAAATGTTAAAATTTCTTTATTATTGAATTTGAGTAGATTCACAACTGACTCCATTTAGATAGAAAAGAAATTTAACTAGTAATTTTTATTTCGAGAATAAAGGCCAGATTCATTAACGAAAATAGTGTCAGGATGAAGATTTTGAAAGGGTCTATGGCATAGACTCTTGTAATTTATATATTTAAAGGCTATTTTCTCGTCATTATCAATATTATTTATGATAGCTTGTCTAGTATTTTCATATTGTAAAATTTCTGCAACATCTTTAGCCTTAAACCAGATTACATTGTTTTCGTCAACAATCGTTACAATGTCTTTATTATTGAATTTGAGTAGATTCACAACTGACTCCATTTAGATAGAAAGAAATTTAACTAGTTACTTGCAATCTTAAATATATTGTTGTTTTACTCTCATTATTTAATAAATTTCCCTCAGAGTCTTGTATAGTTAGAACGATTTTTTGAATTCTTTTAATATTTTTTCTAATTGGAATATAATCGATTTCATTTGGTTTTTCACTGATTTTTGATCCATAAGCAACATTTGGGAAAAAAGTGTACAAAATTTCAGATTCTTTGTGTAAATGTTCGGTATGATTTTCAAAACTAGGTTCAACGAGATTGCAGTGCACTTCAATTACATCGAAAGGTCTAAATTTTGGCGTTTTATTTCCTAAATATACCTGATTTGGCTCAATAGTTTCTTGAACAAACCCTAACAATTCTACAATAATTGCTGAAAACATTATTCTTACTGGTGATTTTATTTGAATTTTATTAGAGAGATAATTTTTTTGCATTTCAAACTTGTTTTCGTCAAAGTTTAAAGATTTATCTGATTGTTTGAATGTTTTTAGATAATTTTTAAGGGAATTTTTTATTTGATCGAAAGTATAATATCCTTTGTTTAAACCATAATATTTTGTTATGTTCTTCTCACTAAATCCTATACAATAAGGAGAACTTTCACTAATATTTATTACAAAATTGTCAGAATAAAAACCGCTTAAACCGATAAAATAATTTGATTCTTCCTCTAAATGAATAGGATGTTCCAAGTTTAAAACTAATTTAGAGCTTTCTGAAGTCAACTTGAACAGCTTCATTTTCGCAAGCGTTGCTTCAAGATGAAAATCTTCTATTTAAATGGAGAAATTTTTAAAGCAAAAAGATCAGATAAAACTTCAAACGTTTGAAGAAAATAAGAAAGATCAACCAATCAGATTGTTAATTGTTGGTTCAAGTGGATGTGGAAAAACAACTTTACTATTGAATTTTATCTACAATAGGTTGATTCCTTATTCCAATTTGTATGTTTTTTAGTAAATCTTTAGAACAAGACGCCTATAAAAAAATTACAAGAAAGATTTGAAAATATTGAGAAAAACTTAAACAAAAAAATATCACATTTTTATAATGCTTCCGAGGACATAGTTCACTTAAGCGAATGTAAACCAAATTCTTTAATCGTTTTCGATGATTGTATTTTAGAAAATCAAGACGTTATTAAGGAATATTTCGTAATGTCCCGTCACAAAAATATCTCTTGTATCTATCTTTCCCAATGCTTTTCAAAGGTTGATAAACAAGTTATAAGAAATAACCTGAATATGTTGTGTATTTTTAAGCAAGATGATCACTATTCGAGAAAGATTTATAACAATTATGTGGGATCTGATGTGAGTTTTAACCACTTTATTGAGTTATGTGATAAAATTTGGAAGGAAGACTGCGGATTTTTAACTATTAATCTAACTTTGAAGCCTAAAAATGGTAAATATCTGAATAAATTTTCTAATATAAATGCTGCTCAGTGGTCTGACAAATCTACTTGATAAAATATTTGTTACAATTATTTTTACATTATCTTTAGTTTTTATTTACATTATGAAAACAACTGAAAAACGGTAAATCTGTTCACGTTTTCACGCTTCACGTTTTACGTTCCACGTTCACGTTCACGTTCTCGTTCTCGTTCTCGTTCTCGTTCACGTTCTCGTTCACGTTTTACGTTCCACGTTCACGTTTTTACGTTCCACGTTCACGTTTTTACGTTCCACGTTCTCGTTCACGTTTTTACGTTCCACGTTCACGTTTTTACGTTCCACGTTTCACGTTTTACGTTCCACGTTCACGTTTTTACGTTCCACGTTTCAAAATTTTCCTAAATAAATGGCGAACGTAACTTCTGAAGAAGCGAAAAAACTTGATCAAATCGAAAAGAAATTAATCAAAGAATTTAAAGAACAGATTCGAATTGATGAAAAAGAACAAGAATTTATTCAAAAAATTAATCAACCTGTAACTTCTGCAATAAAAAATGTTGAGGGCAAAATTGAAAATGTTTTAAGCGATAATCAAAATTTAATGAATTTGGTTCCAGTTGTACGACAATTTGCTGATATTTCAATTCCAGAATCTGAAGTGGAAGAGTTTGAATTGCCAAAATTACCATCTTCAACACCATTTAGACCTCGAATCATTGAAGACTCTACCATAGTTGAACCAATAAGTCCTGGAACAACGGATATAATAATTGGTGAAATTGGTAAAAAATTTCTTCCTAGAGTAAAAGATGATAAATTTGGTTTGTATTGGGATAAAAAAAAGAAAAGTTTTATGATTGGAAATTTACCCGTTAATTTTGAACATAATGATATAATTATTGAAGATAAAACATATAAAGGAACTTAAGGTTTATGGAGATTATTAACAGGCACTGATGTTCCAAAAGACGGTTTATATTCTGAAGAAGACTTGAAAAAGTATACAGAAATGTTATGGAAATCTGATTCAATTTACAAAAATAATGATCCATCAACTAAGAAACCAAAGTCAAGTAAAGGTAAAAAATATCTCAATTTGATTAAACCAATTTGGGAAAAACGAATCGAAGGATCAGGTGTAAGAAAATACAGTGATAATAAGATTGAATACAGATATATCGACGATTTGACAAAACTCGATGGAATTATTAATTATATTTATGCTCAAGAAAAGGCTGGAAACAACAATTTTTTGAACGAAAAGAAAGCGATTAAAGATTTTATTTCGAACAAACTTGATGAAATGATTGAAAAACCTGATGGAATTAAATATTTAAAACGAGTTTTGCCGGCAATAAGTTCATCTATGATTGAGGGTAGTGGACTTTTGAATGATTTTATCAACAATTTACCTTTTGAATTACACGTACCAACTTATCAGTATCTGGGGCCTGGCACAAAACTCGAAAAAAGACTAAAAAGAGGAGATCCTGGTATAAATAAATTAGATCAAGCTGCTATGGAACACGATATTTTTTATGCAAAACATAGAGACACAAATTCCAGACATATAGCAGATAAAGTTTTGCAAGATAAAGCAATGGATAGATTTTTATCAAAAGATGCTAGTTTAGGTGAAAGATTTGTTGCGCTTCCAACAGCTGGAGCAATGTTTTTGAAGAGAAAACTAGGAATGGGAATCGAAGAGAACTTGAAATTTTAATTATATAAATGGAGGTGAATGTAAATTTCAGCAAAAATCAGAAAGAAAAAATAAAATCCGCTTTTAAGAAGAAAATACCCGTTAGTATTCAATTTAAAATAGATCAACTAAAAAATGGCGAAGATAAGATATTTTTAACAAATAGACAATACAATAAACTCGAAAAACATAAGAAAAACAATAAAGGAACCAGAATAGAATTTTCTTATAATCAGTTGAAAGAACTCAAAAATGGTGGACTTTTGAAAGATTTATTAGATTTTGGAGAAAATATTCCAGTTGTTAAAAATGTTGTTCCTTATGTTCGTAAAGCTGCTCCAATCGTTAAAAAAGATGTGATTCCTATTGTTCGAAACATTTTAAATTGGTTAGATAAAGAGTTGGAAGATGTTACAGGATCTGGATTAGATGAAAAAACTTTGAATTACGTGAAATCAAACATTGAAAAAAAAATTTAAACCTTTAACATTCGGGGAATTGGAAGAAATCTGCAAAAATATTAAACATTTTAGAGGAATCTTCATGAGAGATACATTACCTGAAAAAGTTAAGAAATTTGAATGTGGAATTGTGAATTTAGACTCGATTATGGGAAGTGGAACGCATTGGATTTGTTATTATAAAAATGATAAGAATGCATGTTATTTTGATTCGTATGGAAGAATTGAGGACAAACCACCTATAGAATTGATTAAATATTTGAAAAAATCAAGCGTCTACTAAATGATTCTCAGATTCAAGACTATAAAGATCCCCCAATTTGTGGTCATTTATGTGTTTTTGTTTTGAATGAACTGAGTACTGGTAAAGATTTTAAAGAAGTTGTTAACAAATTATTACTTAATAAATATGGATTCACAAAATATTTTTGACGTATTTGGAACACAAATTATTCAAAATGTAGATAATAGTTTGAATTTTGATAGTTTGAGAAATGAGTTTGATAACAAGTTAGAAAATTTATTACAAAACCTTCCAGATTCAGATAGGTTTGCTGTCGAGATTGAAGATTTTAAAGCAGAATATGATAACAAACTTGCAAATTTCATGAGTTCAAATGAAGTTGCTGATAAAATAAAAACATTGGAAAAAGAAGTTGATGATGGTGTAAAAAAATTATTTACCAATTTAATGTCTCATATCGAAAAAGCTGATAAAATTACTGAAGCGATCAAAGTTGAAAAGAATTATGTTAGTTTGGCTAATAAAAAAAGAATTGTCGGTGTTCGACCTGGTATTGACAAACATGATGTTGTTGTTAAAGAACAAATTTTAAAACCTCTAAAATTATCAGAAAACATCGATATTGTTGATTTACATGATCCGAATGTTAAAAATGCCTTAGATTTTAAAGGAAAAAGAATTAGCGGTGTTAGTAAAGGAATTAATCCATTTGATGTTGTTGTAATGATTCAATTAGAAGATCCTATTAAAATGTTTAATGAACTAAAACAAAATTATGAGAATCATAAACAGCATGTTAAAGATTTTACAACAGAAGTCTATGAAAAACTTGATGAAAGAAGTAAAAGATCAGTAGACGATGTTGGTGAATTACTTGATAAAGTAAATAAACTAGAAGAAAACTTTAATACATATAAAAATAATGTTAATGAATTAGTTGGTGAAGTAATTAACAAAATTCTGGAAAATTTTGATACACATTTCAATGAGAAAGTAAACTTTTTTGAAAATTTTGGTACACGTTTCAATGAGAATATAACACATAATAATGAATTACTAAGAATAGATGATCAATACTCTTTATATCTCGATAAAGTAAATAAACTAGAAGAAAACTTTAATAAATTTAAAGAAGATGTTAATAAATCTTATGAAAACATTGATAACAGATTTAATGGATTAGGCGGCTATGATGACTAATTTTCCTTATATAAATGGCGCTCATATATTGTGTGAGATGTAAAGAAAAAACTGCAACAAATGATATAAAATACTATGCAAACATCAATGGAGTTAAAAGAATTTCTGGAAAATGTGCTGAATGTAACTCAAAAAAGAGTCAATTTATAAAAACTTGATTTTGAAATTTTTTTCGTAATAAATAGAGATGGCGGGACATTACAGTGCTTTCGATCTTTTTATCATGCAACACGAAAGAGATTTGAAAAAAGAACATTGGGATGACATTTCTCAAAAATATGAATTATCCGAAGATATGATGAGATTATACGTAAACAAATTGAATTGGTATAACATTGCAAAATATCAAACTCTGTCCCCAGAGTTCATTCAAGAAAATATACATTATCAATTAAAAGATCATATGTCTGTTCTTTGTCTCTATCAACACTTGAGTATAAAGTTTTTGGATGAAAATAAAGATACAGTTGATTGGAACAATATTATAGATAGCGGTTACTATCCTGTGCAAATTTTATTGAAATATGTGACCGAGATCGCAAAATTTAAGGAAGAGAATCCTGAATATGACGAAGTAGATCATTAAAAATGACTCTAATCTTTTTAATTATTTTACTAAAATTTATATCTTTTCTTATAAAAACGTACATTAGATCGATGAAAAAATGATACATGATGTTTAAAATTTCTAAATTTTCTCTTATTAAATGGCGGACTACAGAAAATATGCTAGTGATATTGAAAGGGCGGAGTTAAAAAATTTCTATCCAATTAGTAAACAACATTTGAATGAACCGAATAAAAGAACTGAGTTTAATATTGATTTTGGAGATAACTTTTGCTCGTCTAACTTCCAGTTTTATATTTCTGGAACTTTAACAAAACAAGATGGTCAAGCATATCTTGTTTAAATGGAAGAGTATAATGCCAACTGTTACAAGTGTTATAATAGAGGAGAAATTATTGATAAAAAATATTTAGTTTGTAGAGATTGTAATTTAATTTTGTACGAAAGACCTAAACCTAGGAAATTTCGAAATAAACTAACACATTTGAATAATCTGCTTACAAAATTACAATACGGAGGTGAAAAACAAACAAAATTTGTTACAGAATTTAGAAAACAGAATAAAAATTTTTACTTATCTCTTGGAACCATTGACAAAATTATTTTCCTTTTCAAAGAATACATTAGGTTTGTAGGTATCGATACACACGTTTATTATGAAAAGATATTACCTGTATTTTTTCATTATCTGGATGTTGAATTTGTCTACGATTTTAAGCTAGAAATCCTCGATGATTTTATAGTACATTTGGAGAAAGTAAATGAAGAACCTCGTCAAACAATGAAGATGTTGGCAATTCCCTCGACTTCTCGAGTGATTGTTAGCAAATTTCATTTTTTCCGTCTTTAAATTTTTTCTATTTAAATGGAGTTCTTGAAAGAGTTAAATGATATTGGAGAATGTAAGTTTAAAGAGTATAAGAAGTTAAATGAATTGGAAGAAAGGAAGAAACATAGAATCTTGAATTTGGAGAAAATGAAAGATAAATTCGGGTTTACAATAATTGCCGAGTTGGAAGATTGTAAAGTACACTTGCCGAACAGATTTTTGACTGTTTTGGATGAAAAAAAGATTAAAGAATTAAACAAAAATGAAAAATTACACTTGATTGTTACTGGAAAGAAGACTATAAAAAGATGAAGAAATTATAACAATTAACTTTGTAGAATAAAGTCTTTTCAGTTGTGCTCTAAAACTTGCAGTCCCTCCCCACGTCATAGTACTGTTTTGATAACCATAGTTGGTGTCTTTCTTCATAGGAATCACATGGAATATTATCTACAGTAATACCTTTTGTTTCACACAAAATGTGGCTATATTCTATAAGAAAAATTCTATAATGCTCTTTAATGAATTGTGTTGATAAATCTTGATACTCACAAAAATTCCTAAGAAATTCATCAATTAAGTCTTGATTATCTTGAAAGAACGTATAATATGGGAAAAATGTCATAAACAAACGATGAAAACTCTCTGTTTGTTTATTTTTTACTTTCTTTTCAATATCTTTCGTAATTATATTAAATATGTAATCCCTTACTTTTTTAGTTTTTTGCCGATAGTAAAACACTCCGTTAGACGTTTTTTTCTGCAAAAGAATTTACAAGTTCTTTGAATTCTGTATCATTTAAGGAAAGTATCGAAGACGGTATCAACTGTTGTTGAAAATAAACTGGCAATTCACTGAATTCATCTTTGTTGCACTGTTTTAAATGCTAGAAATTGTAGAGACTTTGGTGAGTTCATGTTGTTTATTTAGTAGAAAAGTTTTTTATTAAAGTACAGTATGTTTTTAGTAAAAATGTTTTAAATTGATTAAATTTTATTAAGATTTCGAAGATTTTTCCTTTATTCGTAGCAGATTTGACAACATTTTACAAAGCACAGCTTAAGAAAGTAGAAGCAAACAGCTGTAGATTTGGTTAATTTTTCATTGAGATTTGCTGTGTTATTTCTCAGCTTCCTTTATGGTACATTGAACAGTATTTTACATTGCTTTTCGGTCGGCTCCGAAAGTGCGCCAGGAACCCCATATTATTATCTACTTATATATATATAGATACGCAAACGACCCAATTCTGAGGATTGTCCTATTCTGATGAGTGGCTCCTCAGAATGGTAGCGTGAATGTATAATTTGTTCTGAGTCGTCAGAAAGGGATCAAGTATGTACAAAATTATTTCTCACCTAAATTAATACTGTTATTTAAACTTTAAACTATAAATACCAAAAACGACTCGCTAAACACTTTACTGTAGCAAGAGCTTTAAATACATGTGTGTCTGGTTTTAAAGCTGTAAAACCAAGTGGATACTGAGTTGTCTAATTTTTTTAATAATTGCTAAAATGTCTAGTTATTGAGCCCAGACTATCTTGAGGTGAAACCCACGAAAACAATTTTCAGAACACTATTACGGGAAATTATATACAGTATACACTCGTGAATTTAACGAAATTTCGCATTGTGTTTTTTATGGTTTATTCTAAGATAAAGGTACAATTTTAATTAAATAGAGAAGGCCAAAGCTTTTAGGATGAAATAAATTACCCAAGAACTCGAATTGGGTAGAAACAAAAACCTGTCACCTAGTTGCTTTAGCTGACAAGAGTGTTAATATGGATTATACAAAAACCATGTTATAGATACTCTATGACTAATGTCTTAACAACGATGTCTTAATATCTTAATATTAAACATGTTTTGAGAGGTTGACACCTATCTGAATTGGACTGTTATTTGTTATGAAAGTCTTTTTACAAATCTTGATATAATAGTTTTTTTGGATTAAACTCAATGTTATATATGATTATATTACATTTGATATGAACTCAAATATATATGATTGAAACTAGTCATCAGCACTTTTAATAAAACCCGTATACTACGAAGAAGTCAAATCTGTAACATAAATGCAGAAGACCAAGCAAATTCACAGATTTTAATATTGGACATGCCTTATATATGATATGGTTTATTTGACAATGAACGCCTTAACGTAGTTATAATTCATACTGAATGTGTTTGAGGCCGTAGGAGGCAGAACTGCAGGGTGAAAACTATTTTAACGCCACACCTCAGGGAGCTTCGTTAAATACGGTTATTTCTTTTGAATTTTATAAAGCAGCGTACGTGAGCATTCTGTTGATCCGACTGAATACTTGGTTTGTGTACGAATCGGTTTGTGTACATAACACCTAATAGTGAGATTTGATGTTAAACAAAAGTGATCCGTCACCAAACATCACATAGACATTGATTTAGCCTGTTGCGTCATTCACAGAGCGTGTATTATACATACGCCAATAAATAAATAATGTCATACGACAGGAATGTTAGGTATTCTAGATTTCTAACCTACCTATTGTAGTGTTTATATTGTAAACATTCTCTTACTACGTAGATAGATATTTATCATTAAGAATGCGGCCGCAATTCTTAACGCATCTTTAAAATTGAACTTGCAACAGTATAGCAGACTCTGACCGCGAGATCGCATGAGCATCATCGTTTCCTGTTTTCTGCGATAAGCAGCCCGCTGGCCCATTCCACCTCCACCCCAAGTTCCCGGAAGTTATCTGTCCCATCTGTTTATCTCTCTCTCTCTCCTTCGACCTTCCTGAACACTACATCTGGCAGATTCTAAAGTAGCAGTGTACTATTTGATTTAATTGTATTTGTTCTCTTATAAATTCGTTAAAAATATTTTTATACTCAATTCATCAAGTAATCGGTACTGCTGTCTTCATAAAATTCTGAAGTTTATTTATGTACCACTAAATATACTCTTGTGACTAGGTTATAGTTTGGTCTTCTAAAGACGGAGCCAGGTCCCGGCGATCTCTCTCACACGCTAAAATGTCACTTCAAACGTCTACCACATTAAAACATACTCCAATATTATCTCTGAAACAATTTTTACTACTTGGGCAATATTCATTCATGTATTAGAGTGAAAGACAAATATATTTTATTTTGTGGATTGTGACAATCAAAATTATGGAGAAAACACAGCTTTGTGTTAAAAATTTAAGTTTTTACATTTTAATACATCATTAATCAAAAAGTAATAACAGTAAAAAAACAGTACTTGTCGCACAGTATTTGTTGTATTTGTCTTGAAGAAAGGTGTACTAAAAATTAATTAATTTTCCTTAACCCTTACAAAACCGATTATTAGCACCTATTTTTATGAACTGTATAATAATACTCTACACACCGGGGACTAAATATACTAATTAGTTAGGCAATACATATTACTGACTGGCTTTCCTTGTGCGTATCAATCTATGAGGCCAGATATTTTTGGTCATCTCCAAATAAAAAGAACTTTTATTGTAAGAAGGAATATGTTTGATATCTATAAATTATTTTAACTTCTTCACTATTATAAGAATGATTTATTACTGAAGTCATGTAATTAACATTAATGTAGATGTGTTTGTGTAAAACAATATGCATGTAAAGTATATTTAATATAGTTAAAAAAACGTTTTTTTTTTATTGTCTCCATCAATTAGCAATGCTACAGGGTTAGATATATTTATATGTACACTACAATGCTTTTCTCAAAAACAAATGAAGGTGCAGATAAAGCGAAGTACATTTTAGACATGTTGCACCCGGCCCGCCCCGCACCGTGCCGCGAGTATCTTACATTGGTATGATAATAAACGTACCTAACTATCATTAACACTACCTGAATCACATTAAAACATTACCTGTAGCCATTTATTACAATATCCTTTTACTTGATATTAAGTTGTTTATACTGTTATTAATAATTTGTGTTTACATTATTGTTATTTACTATGAAAATGGTAGGAGGCAATATACTTATATAAAAGGATGCTAAACGAGAGCTCGTATAACTTGCTTCAGTGAACACGATATTTCGGGACAAATTTTTGTCGTATACTAAAACAATGTACATAGCAATTTGTGAACTGTTTGTACTATCAAAATGAAACACCTAGATAATTTGTTTTGTAAAAAATACTTATTTGATAAATTTGAAAAATGTTGTAAAAAAAAACATTAATCATTGAGTCTTGTCAAACATGTGAATATTTGCAGCCAAATTTGTTAGTTACGAAACTCTATTGTATGACGATCTTTTGGGATCTTTTGTATGTACGCTTCTCAGGCTAATCTAGCTTTATATGAAACCTGTAGCTCTGGAATTAGCAATACAATTCCTAACATGTGATATTGATCACTTCTGGAACAGAATGGGCATTAGTTTCCCCAGTATCCAATTCACACTACTACTATATTGTCACTTATTAGTTATAAATTGATAAATATCCACGTATCATTTAAACTCCATTAAATAACTACACTCTTTTCTGATGTACTTATATTTTAATAGAGTAAAAGAATAGCGTTGATGATTTTTAAAACACTTACTGCTGTTAAATCATAATAACTTAAAATAAGTTTTAAAATATTATTTAGTTGTAGGCATATACTTAAACGGTATTTACTTACGGTTAATCAAACAATGTAAGTGGTCTTACTTGCTGCTTGTTAAATTCGAAATACAAATGACACTATTTATTTATATGACAATATTCATGTCACTGACCATTTTCAGAAACGTTTATTGTACGAGTTTAATACACAAAATTTAATGCACAGGCTACATCTTGTAATGTAATAAGCTACGCACATGGTACTGTCTCAAAGGCTTGAATATTAATGTAGGCATTATCCAGACACGAAGGCTTTTATACGGTACTATATAAAGTTCCAATAATTAATTTAGTAAATAATCAATCCTGTACTCCATCACGTGAAGTGATAAATGAGACTATCTGAGAGGGCAGGAACACAACTTTAAAATTACATTGTCTTTCAGAACAACTCGTATATTGCTGCACGGTGTGATATTCTTCTTAAGTACAGTGGGGACTATTGGTTATTCATTAAAATGAAAACACCAACAATAAAATACTAATTTTTAAATCTCAACTGCATATACAACACATTTAATCATTACACATGAAATAAGCAATCGTGTTTTGTTAACAGTCAAGCGATTGACATCCACTCACAGACGTGTTATGCACACGGAGCGCGGGCCGGTATGAACGAACATAGGCAGAAAATATTTAATTTAATTTACTTCAATATTTACAAAGCACGAAATGTTGTTATTTTAGTTATATAATTACAGGTTTTCATACACAAAGTGCGGCACAAACACATGTTAACGATCGGCAAATAACTTTCATAATAATTAAATAATTATTGTTTCACAAATATAAACCAACAAAAATCTATCTATTATATTTGGAGATTTTAATGTTGTTACTCGTCAAGCAAATACTCTAATTCGATATCTTTTTTTTGTTACAGTCGACAAACTATTACAGGTATCAACCTGAGATTTAAAAGAGGAGGCACCGTATTTATAACATTTTTCATAATGTCTTTTACGTAACAAATTTACAAAACTGTCCAATTTAGTTTGCCTGATCACGGTGAATGCTTTTATTTACCAGTTTCTTAGTAGAAAACATGGTTAACAAAAAAAAAGTAAAAGTTTTTCTAGAGACAACCAAATAAAACTTAACAAAAATATTGCATCCAAATATTGGAACAGTGTTTTCAATAAAACTGATGTTGAGAAACATTTTAACAGAGCGTTCCCGTTAATCCACAAAAAATATCAGTTTATAAAAGCCAAAAATTGTTACATCATAAAATTATAAAACACAAACAATGAATTCAATTTGATTATGTTTTGCAGACATGAGCGCAACTTAATTGAAGAATAATTATAATTTATAAAAGTTTGAACATAAAACCGCATTTCCAGAGTAAAATCCGACCGTTCTATAAATGATATGGTTATCAGTCGCAACCCTTTGAAGGTAACCTAGAAAAGTATCATCTATTTTAAACGATATTCTTCGTCATCGTCAGATGGGCGAATTGAAACTCAACGGAATATCATGCACGATCTTCAAGAATTTTTTGCAGAATTTCGTTATCGAAAACAACTTTAGTACATCCTAATTAATATTATAAATGCGAAAGTGCTATTGTTTGTTTGTTTAGGTTTCACGCGTAAACTATTCAGCGAAATGTACTGAAATTTTACATGGACATTTGTATGGTCCCTGGGATGAATATAGGCCTTTATTTCGAAATCCATCCGAGCTACTCCTCACTGGTATTTAAAATAGCGAAAAATCCTATCTTGTTCAGTAAAAGTGTGAAATAGTTAAAGGAGCATGTAATTGTAATTAACTGTTCTGTGTAAACATTGTTTATTATGTTCAATTTTTTAACACTATATAGTAAGTACATTCTCCAAGGAAAAACAGATATTTTTTACGCCGTTTTAGATTTCAGCTATTACGTAAGTATTCATCTACCTTACAAATGCCCTGAAACATAAGATGGCCAGAATTTGACTCTGAACAAAACCCCCTTTGAAACAGTCGGCCAGTCGGCAAGAACTATGCAAATGAAATTTCGCTGGACTGTGTTTCTGAATTAATGTACCAATTCCAACTAGCTCAAGATGTTCTAAAATTTTAACAATATTTTTCTGTTTATAAAGAAAAAACGCATAGCGTCATTGTTAATGAACTTTTAACTGTATATTCGTGTCAAATATTAAGTATTAAATATAAAACAAAATGTTACAATTTAAATTTTACTATAAATTTAAAGGTCAATATAAAACCCATCTTAGTTCACATCTAACGTGCAGTCTGCCTGACGTACAATCCGGAACGAAAACCAGAACCCTCTTCAAAAATATAGAAAAATCACAGAAATCCTCCCACAGAGCTGAAACTCGGTTATCTGTCTTGAACTCTGCACTCCGCTAAACAGTCCATGATGTCCTAATCTCAACTTTTAATTCGTGACTCATCACTCCCAGCGCTAGGTGGACGAACTTTGAACTTCAGCTGTCGTCATACAGTCGCCTACTTCATTGCAACAGATAACAACTACCACGTTATCTATCTGTTCAAGGTCGGGACGGACACACTCCGTTACCTTGGTAATTGACGAATTTTGTGTTGGCGCGCCACTAAGCAAATATAACTTTGTTAAGTTGATCAGGCTAAACTTTCGTCCAGTATACCAAGAAACGAGCGTTTGAAGCACCACAACTGACCTTTTTTAATTCTCTTCTTTATTTATCAAAAGATGTATTTTGAGCTATCTCCTATCGTTACTTTCTTGTTCAACTCATTAGGGTGTCCTCACAACAGATGTGAAGATTATTAACCCTATTCATACAAAAAAATTATAGTTTAATCTTGAAAGCTTCAAACTAATATCTATAACTCAAAATTCTTCAAAATATTTGATAAAATTTTATATTTCTCCATAACGTACAATCTAATCTGCATTGTTCTATTACACCACACTAACTTAGTTAATTACTGTACTGTCCCTCTTTCTTGAACCAATAACGTAGGCTAATATATGCATATAAATTTGGGTTTCATCAATCTCCACAATCTCCGCTGTTTCTTTATGTCTTCGAAAATGGCTTCCGTTAAGTCAAAATGAGCACAATTTAATTCCCTTTTTTAGGCAATTAAGGCTTTCCACGTTGTTCACCACCGGCAGGGTTTTTTAAGTTGGTATATTCGGATGGAATCAAGACTGAGATATTATACAGTTATTTTTCTTCTGAATTTCAAAACAATTTTTCTTCCGCGTGGTCTTCCGGATAGTCTGAGGTATCGGACCGTGAGAGAATTGTATATAATAGTTTTAGTCTTTAGACATAGTGTCTTAACACTCCCCTCTTTATTACTTTAACATTGTATTCTTTTTTTTAAATAACGGAAATTGCTTAAAAGTCCAGGTGACAGTGAAACAATATCAATTAAAATCCTAACATTTATAAAAATTAAAATAATAACTTTTGTCATAAATAAATTAACTCTGTTTCCTGAAAAAATTTACAATACACATCATAAAAACCTCAGTTTTAAAATATTGGTAGAAACTTACTGAAAAGTGTAACAATAACATCGAATGAAATAAAAGGTTTTAAAATAGTGAAATCGGCAAACTAAACGTGTTGTACTTCTCTAAAAAAAAAATAATAACACTGTTGTATATTATCAACAAATCACTAACATACAACTACCGTCAACAAAAATAGAGACATGAACGTGTTAAAACTATTACATTACATTACAAACTATTACAATTAGCCGTTCAAAGTGATGATGGATACATTAACAACCAGTCTCAGTCGCACAGTTCCCGCGCTCCGAGCGAGAGAGAGAGAGCGAGAAATGGCACATTGCCATTGTTGGATATAGATATATGCTACCGCAGAATATTTTGTAGGATTTTTTGAAAGGTACAGTTTCTTAGTACATTATTTTGTTACAAGTCGTAAGGTTTAGTCAGTAATAACAATTAAAGAGCTCAAAAATATCAATTTTCGCACCATACAAACTTTTTTCAACTTTCAATAATTGATGTATCATACCTAAAATCCCCCCTATTTTGTAACGAAGCCGACAGTGAAAATCGTATCAAATCCGTTGAGTAGTTTAGAAAATACAGATGCACAACAGACAAACACAAAAAGTTACTTTACATTATATTATGTAATGATGATCATACTTAATATTGCTAAGCATACAAAACTAGACCTCAAAGGGATGTCTTTCATTCTGATAAGTAGTATGGTCAGCATTACCATTATTTGGTTCATTTCCTGGAAAGTTTTTATTCTTTCCCTTTGTACTAGATATTGCTGGGGATTACATACCTGAATGTCATATACCACTCAGGTAAAGTAAAAGGAACGATCCAATTGTCTTAATTTGCCAGATAAAAAGTATTTATTCACATTCATATTGTTCATACTTACAGCTCCGTCCATTTCTATGACGATTTTCAGGTACAAATACAATATACAATTAATATAAAATTATACAATACATACACACAATAATTTTGCTGAAAGCACGCTACTAGGATTCTTTACACTGCTCACTTCAGCAATCCATTTTTTTGTGAATGGCTATTTTCAGGTAGTGTATTCAAGTAAATATCGAGTTCGCACCAAACTTTGAAACATTTAACCATATTAATTAATTGTCTTACTTGTTTAGGCTAAAGTAAATTATGTGAAATTATTCGTATTTACAGTTATCTTTTTGGCCATTTTTCAGGTATATTATACCGTTAAACGTTGAATTCACAATAAGATCATGGGCGAAGAATTTATATACATTTCAACCAAAATATTCTTACCGATACCCGTGTACTGTTCTCAAAATAAATTATCAAAGTAATGATTGCACGCAATAGATCGCACCCGTGGCAGCTTTCCACAATTTCAAATATCTGTAGTAATGTTATGATTAACAATATCAGCAGCTAGGGAACTCATATGATTTTCTCTCATATACATCTTTACAAGATATGTTAGTCCTTAACTCATTTTGTTTTCAAATTAATACAAATTGTGTTTACCAATTCAGCAATTTTGTCTGATACAGAAATTTACAATCACTCACTTATAATAAATTCAATTTAAGCTACATTTAACAAGTTGTTATTTTATTATACTTATTTTCTTTTGAAGTAGCCTACTAATAGATTTTTTTATTTATACGAAAAAGTATTTGTTCTCGCAAAACCTCCCACATAATCTAAGTATTACGGTAAATTGTATAGAACTTTTAATATGTTTTTATTAGCACAGTTATTTATAGATAATTTAAAGTAGTATATGAATATATTAATAACGAATAATGAATGAATAATGAATTTATTCCGACATAAAATGTACATCAATACATAATTATAATAACTCGGAATTGACTGACCACTTTTGCAAGTAGTGTGGTCAGTGGATAACAAAATAAAACAGGTTTTTTAATTAGAGTCCAGTCTATAGATTCTTTAAGATATTAGCCGGGCTGCTCCCCGTGGCGCCTGCACTACAAGATTAATAATGGACTGCATAAATCACCAACAGAACTAAAAAAACTTTCCTTGTTACAATCTTTATCTTACAAACTAAAAAATATATCTCAATAACCCTTCCTTCTCAACTAGAAACTAGAAATTATGTTAAATATACACAAGTAAAATACATGATTCTTTGCTATTTACATATTTCTTTATGTTAATTAAATACTAATTTATTTGTACACATGATTTATATAATAACTCTATTATAACTATAGGGGTAAATTATTTCTTGTAAAATGAGTCACAGTTTTCTTGTAATAACAACAACGTTCTTAATTTACTACAAAATTATCTAACATTCACACACATTTTAATGTTATAAGGCAATTTATTAAAAATATTTGGGCCATTGTTAAGAAAAGAATGCTTTAGTATTGACTTGTTGACTTTAGGCGTTCTGAACATTCCCCGGTCTGTGCTTCTGGTAGGATAATTTAAGCCCGTTGTTCCTAAATTACCACTTCTAGTGTAAAACAGCATAAGAGTTTTAAAAATAAACAAATGTTGCAGTGGTAGAATTTTAAATTGAATGTAAATAGGAAAGGAGCTCTCTCGTATTCTTTTGTGCGTAATTATTCTCATAAAATGATTGTGTATGACTCTTAACCTCTCTATTAAATATTTATACGTCCCTCCCCAGCAAACAACTCCATATTGAAGACTTGACTCTACCAGAGCAAAATACAGAATTCGTAACAATCAGTCATCACAGAAATTTCGCAAAAAATAAAATTTTCTTATAGTGGATATAATTTTATTTTGCAAGACTGTTATATGATTTTCCCATGTTAATTTTGAATCAAAAAGTATTCCAAGAAATTTAAAATTGTCTTCCTTTGTAATATATTTACAGTTACATAAGTCTCCTATGTTATCCGTATAACTTAATTCATGAAATTTGAAATCAGAATAAAAGTTAAAATCTTTAAAATCGAGTTTTACATACTTTGTTGTTTCAACGTTTACTAACATTTTATTTAATTTACACCAATGTTTCAAAATTGAAAGATCTTCATTAATTTGGTTCCGTAACAATTGTGTATGCTATTTGTTTGACAGTATAAAAAAGCTATGTCATCAGCGAATGCACTGATCTTCGCATTAAAATTTTTCTCTAATACATCGTTAATAAAAATCAAGAATAAAGTGGCAGAGAAAGCCTTGCGGCACCCCTGTGTTGATTGACGGGCAGTAGTGCGCTGACAGTTTGACCAACACGCACTCGCTGCTCTCGCCCGGTAAGGAAGCTGCGGAACCAGCTAAAGGCCAAGCCCCTCACTGCAGCCGCCTCCATTATGATACTATGGTCTACCAAATCAAATTCCTTCTTAAAATCTACGAAAAGACCAGTACATTGTTTTACCTTCGTTTAAACTAGAATAAATCATGTCAGTAACAACTAACAAGGACATCTTCAGTAGACCTTCCCTTCATGAAACCGTACTGAATTTTACTAAAGAATGTTGTATATTTAAATAATTAAGTAATCTTATTTTCATTAATTTCTCAATAGTTTTAGAAAAATCCGAAAGTAAACTAAACTAATTGGACTGAGATTGTCCAATTTAACAGAAACGGTTTTCTTGTCAATTGGCACAACTATACTGGACTTTAGTTGTTCTGAAAATTGACAAGTATAGAAACTTAAATTAATTAGCTGAGCAAGAACAGGCGATATTATGTGTGCAATAAGTTCGATTAATGCTACACTTATATTATCAAAACCTGAAGATGTTTTGTTTTTCATAATTACGTGCAACACTTCATTTTCATTTGTAGGAAAAGTAAAAAAGGACGTCAGCCTAGGTGTTACGTTTAGCTCATTGACACAATTTTCATATTGACTTGACTGTACTTCGAACAAATAATTGTTAATTGTGTCAGCTACTAAAGACGGATCAGATAAGATTACTCCGTTATCTAGTTCCACTCTGTCAACGGAGTTCTTATAGGTATTTAGAATTCTCCATTGAAGAGATGATTCTCCCCTTGTTTCATTAATTTTTTTAAAATAAAAAATTATATTTTGTTTCATTAATTTCCATTCTTAAACTACTACAGAATCTACTGTAAAAATAGAAACATATTCTGAGACACAGTTAAATCAGTCACATGATTTTTATAAGGGTTTCCTATTGAATTAAAATTTAAAAATATAAAAAGTGAACAAATGGCCTTCATGTGACCTCTCATGTGTTGATTTCAACATTTTACTCATACCTAATAGGAATTTAAACAATTTTAGTTACATTTTTATATGGACTAATAAGAACGGTAATTATGTGTCAATATGAATAATAGTAATCTATACTACATGTGACAAGTACACAGCTCTACTAAATTTATATTGTATTTCATAACCATGGTATGATATAAAACTAATACCTTTAATTATATTTAAAAACTAACTCAATCTTTATTTCCTATTTGTGAGTACAATACAGGAAATAAATTTAAGATTAGTACGGATTGTTTACTTCCCATGAGAATCTGCTAAGTTCGCAACTCACCGGAAGTTCTTTATCAAAAGGAACTTCCGATCTGCGAGGGGTCTTGGAAGTGTACACCTGACGACGCTGTTCTTCAAATAAGATACGTTTAGACTGGCTGTCATATATATGTGTTTACGTGATGGTTAATATTTGTGAAATATCAGACTTATATTAATGTTGTTATGTACAAATATTTATTTAACGCTTTTCTACATTATTACTTTATTTCTTGTTCACATATGTTGTTAGTATCCCAAAAACTTATTTCTAATCACTTCAGGATGATTTATAAAAAAAATACATTATACTATGTTATTATATAAAAATGTAATAGCGTATATTTTTGTATTTGTGTTTGCGTTGTTCAATCACGTGAAAGGTACTGGACCAATTGAACTGAAATTTTACATGGATATTCTTAGTCTCTTATTAATTCCTATTTCGAACATCCCTGCGGGCTACGCCCCACTGGTTATGAAAAATCACTTATAACTCCATTAATAAATATATTTATGGACTTGGCTTAATATTAATTGCAGATTTGTTCTCAAAAAATTGGTTAAAACTTGTGATTATTTTTATTAAAATTATAATTAGCTTTACAAGTATGAAATACCACAGTGCGAACTTTAAATGTTAAATCGACGCCAAGAAAGTACAGAAAAGAGCTACATTCGTATATTTTGTTTCTTTAAGTGTACTAGGAATATTATGAAAATTTAAATTTAGTCATATTATTACATGTATTATAACTAGGTATAATATAATTTTAGTTATTCAAAATGTTTCAAACACAAAAGTAAAAAAGGTTGAAATTAATTTTTTTATTTCAATAAATGTGTGCAAAAGCATAGATTTTGAAAGTTTTGACTCACGTTAGTGCACGCATTACGCAAAAGTATTCTTCGTTTTCATTTAGATCATATACAAACTTTCTATAATACTGAATAAGAACTTGCTATTTACTACTGGACCTCCGTATATGAAGTATTTTTGGTGAAACACCAGTACACCTCTAGGTATGTTGACAACAATGTAGGTTATAATGTAAAATAAATCACTTCTCTTCAGTGTTTAAAAATTGGCGTCAAAATAACGCAATCACAAATCCACGCATCGTATTACAACAAAACATACGCTGAAATTTGTCATTGAAAATTTACTCACTGTATCAATAGGCACACATGACTGCTTTTCATGGCAATTATTTGAAAATCGTCCAAAAATCTTATAACTCCTTCTTGATCCTCTTCTTAATTTATACCCCTCCCCCTTACAACTACACGTATAGATTTTTGACAGAGGTTTTTATTTTTTTTTATTTTTAAGATATTTGAAAGCTAGAAACATAATACTGCATACTGTCTTTAGTGGAAACTTAAATTGTAGAAGATATTTATTATGTATTTAAAAGTATTTTATTTGAATTATCTGTACGAGGGATTAAATCATATTTTGCTAATGCCAATTAATAACGTAAGTGTCTTCGCCGTCGTGGTCGGTGAAAATACAGACGGAGGAAGTAGAACATACAGTTGAAGTAATCATTGCCTTGCTGTTTGTCTGGAACAGAACATTCTTGGTGTAACACACAAAGTATTCTGAACAATTATTATTCTTTATAAATAATATGTTAGACATAAACAAATATTGTTTGTGGGAAACATTAAACTTGCCAAATACGAAGACTATACACTATCAATAACCCCAGATACTATCCAACCCGATCTGAGGAATCGGACAGTCCCGTTTTGCTTGAACATTTACACAAATATTTGGCTTGCTGTTCCCCACACACTAATGAACCTAGTCTGTTACAAACAACGCTCCGACCCGTGAATAATCTTATCTTTACTCGTCGTGTTACTGCAAACAATCGAATCAGTATTGTTTGAATATTTTAGTTGACACGTTCAGTTTCATGTTGTCTTTTTGACCGTTAAATAATGTAATAAAGCTAGGTTGTCTATACCGTCAACACCAATAACAAAACTTTGAAAATGTTGCATTACAAGTTTACTTTAAAAAGAAAACATATAACATTACTGTTAGAACATAACACAGGTAAAGTACAAGTACCCAATTCAGTTAGTGATATCTTTGACCAAAAAAAACAAACAATGTTAAAAGGAGCTACAGAGTTACTTATATCTTTTCTTTTCCTTTTATTTCTTGGTAACTAAAAGAATTTTTTTTTAAATGAACCTTTTTTACATAAATAGTGGCTCGATAACACGATAAAATGATTTCAAACATATATAGAATAATATGTATTTATAATGCACGTTTATAGTATACACACTCAGTATTTTTAAGCACATCTCTTTCATCACTTTTCTTCTCAAAATTTCTGAAATCATTTTATAATTTTATATTACACATATATATATATATATATATATATATATATATATATATATATATATATATATATATATATAACTGTTTTTGTGAAACCCAAAGTTGCCTGAGTAATAATTTGCTTCCGGGAATTTGAGCACTACACGCTTGGGCAATTTTTGTTTAGTTTATTGTGGTAATCCTTTTAAATTATATCCCATAAACAGAAAGCATTTCTGAGAGTTGTAATAAAATTTCTTGTAAGCACAGAGTACATTCATTAATCAGCATCGAACAGACATTATATAACCTTTATTTTCTTCTTTTGATTACACTTACTTATATCTTGCTGCGTTTCATCACTGCCGGACTTAACTCTACTTAATGAGCTGTAAACAAAAACAACTAAGTACTTGCAACTCCTGAAAATACATTGTACGATAAGGTGCAAGGCTGATGTTGTAGCATCTAATTTAGTTTGGTACCCAAAGTTAAGATCACACCGTCTGTTGCACTATGGTTGACGTATGTTTACGGCCGAGATTGTAAACCAACTCGGTGTAGTACGGTTCGCCCATCACTAGACAATATCAAACCCCAACTCTGCCATTCGACCGAGTCGAGTGTAACGACGACGAACTAAGTAGAATAGTGTTTAGAAGGCTTAAGAAAACGAAATGAGCTATGGATTTCAAATTTTGCATGGTACCTCTGCCGCACCTATTAGTAGACACGCGGTCATATATAAAGAACTCTTCTATTTGTTTTATAAATCCTAACAAATAATTTTCTGGGTGAACTTATGATCTTCTGAAATTGTGATGCCTTTTCAATATCAAACCAAAATAACCAAGAAAAAGGTGATATTGTTTTCAATTTTTTTAAACAAATGAGTGCGTGGCCTAAAAGAATGTACTATGTTATATAATACACCTTTTATTTATTCCCATTCTATCTAAACCAGAGTGATTTTTAAACTTCTCGATCGCGGATCTCATAAATTATATTTTTACACAGAAATCAATACATGTAGTTGAATAATCCACTAAACAGTATTAGCTCAATCTGCTTTTATGCGCTTTTAACACACACATTAAACGTCATTCATGTGACTATTTACTATACGAAATTTAGTTTTCTTATACTCCACACAAGATACGACGACATCTATAGGTAAAAAAGTGTGCATTTGACGACAAATTCGTTATTGAAATTTTTTGACAACACGAAAACACGTTAATCACATATTAGCAACAATAAAAATTAAAACAAGTGAAGTCATGTCTTAATCATAATATAAAAGTTACAAAGACTTTTAAATTATTTACAAAATCAACAGACATTTTACAAATAGCGTATTTATATTTACGTAAAATTTATGTGCAATTCAGCACAGTTTGCCGTTTAGTAGTGTTTATTTAAATGAGATTTTAATATACAGGAAATGGGGATGAAACTTGCTTTTCTCCATAAATTATATTTTATTACTAGTCTTAGAAACAGATTTTTTGTCTATGAGTAGGAAAGTGGTACAATACGTACAAATAGTTTTTAACGTATTGGAACTTCCCTGTAGATGCTGTTAAATGTACTTAATTACATTTTTTTGCTACGAATAGTCTGGCTTAGGATATCTGGTATGATTTCAAAATGGGTAAATTCCACCCTGTGTTTAACTTTAATTTTTTTAATCCACCCTCCATCACCTAAAAGTTTTATTTTTGAGCATGTAAAACTTGTTTTGTGTCAAATTACTTGTGCTAAAAATAATCTGGGTTAAAGATTGTTTGAATATAATGTAACACGCCCTATAACTTTTATTTTACAAAATTTCAAACATCCATTTTCCCCTAAAAGTGCTATTTTGAGGTAATAGTAATTAATAGTAATAGTGTTTTTTTTTATCAAACCTGAGAGGATAAAGGTGCGTGGTGTTCATAAACATTGCACTGGGGATATAATGATTTAATTCTAATAACCTATCTACTTTAATACAGTTATGATACAGTTCTAGTTCTACTTTCTATTCTATTTCAAAATTAGTTACACCCAAAAAGTTGCCAAGGGGTTATGTTATGTTAATCTTTTGTAACACTAGCGAAGTAGATCTTATATTTAATAAGTGTAAGGCCAAAGACAGTCTTTTCAAGCATCGAGATTTATGTTTAAGGTGTAAAGTAAAATTAATGTGGTATTCGTTTGGAGAAAGCCATTGTTCCACTTAATATTCAAAATTTTAAATACTGTACTAATTTTAATTTAATATCTCAAATTTTATTCATCTTACATTTTAAAATTTTTCGAGGAACGGGAATGTTGCTCGTTTCATTTATTCTAAAATTGAACAAAATTTTTAAATATATTGTTGAGCTAAATATTAATATTGCTGTTATTATTTTTATTAGCTATGAATTATTTAGTTCAAATTTTTCAGTAATAGTATACCGTGTATAGTTTACCCATTTATAATATTACTATAAATCTGCTACAATAAATAAACTATTTATTAAGTGTCATATGTCATTTGTAGCTAGAAAATATATAAATCGTTAATCTATCGCTGCTATTTTCGTAGTAAAATTGCAGTACAACAGATACGAAGGCTACCATATATTCAAGACAACATTGTGATATCTGATGAGAAAGGAAGCCATGATTGTTCTGCTATGACTGGTAGTTTAGAACATCTGCTTGCACCAATATTTGACAGTCTGGCGGAAATGATAGAAGATGTACTACATTTACTTCTGTTACTGGTGGGCAATGATGACGTATTTGGAGACGTTCACAGAGAAACTTTCTCTACAATTCTAAATTCTTTGTAAACTGTTTTTTTTTTATTTACGGCGTATGGCTTTAACGGATAAAAGAATCTTTGAAATTTGACGTCTTATTTCGTTTCAAATATAGGACACTACGTTTCGGGTTATTAAACCTAACTTCTTCATCAGGTTTCAAAAAGCAAGAAGACCATATTAATGGATAACACGTTTTATGTATACGTTTAATGGATGGATCAATCAGAATTTGAGAAAAGGTTTGTAACTTTTAACTTTAAAAAATATATAAATTAAAAGTGTGTAGACTTATTAAAATATGAAATGGCGTAGATAGAACTCTCTAAGGACCGTAATGAGCTGAAACAATTTCCATGGTGTCTATGAACTACATATAAAAACTATCAGGGTAAGCAGCTATTTAATTCTGTCAGAACGGGGTAAGTTTGATTCTGTAAACATTTAAGTTTTCATCAGACATTTGGGAACAATGTCTGGCATGCCTTTTGAAGTGGGATCCCTGCAATTAGGCTGCCTTACCATTAAATATATTGGTGACAGAATCTCTGAACTCCGCGAACACAAAGACAACAATGAGAGTAGATCTACAGCACGGAAAGGCTCAATCCTGTTTTTCACTTCCACGACTGCCGCCTTATTATTGATTTTGTCACTACCAGTGGAGGAATGCCTCTTTGATAGGAAATCTCAAGAGGAGTTTAGGACATATCTGCACATACTGACTTTGAAAACTATTTAACCGGTTGAAGCCTCTTGATAATCTTTTATACCCTCTTCCAACGAGGACCAAGCCTCTATACACCAAAGTGTCTAAATAACATGACTATAGAATCCTGCCTTTTCTACCCAATACAGCTATGAGTGTTCCTGAGTAAAAAATTATAAAGACGACAACCTATTTATATAGACCACTCATTCTTAAGTAAAATTAAATTAAACATGTATTTTTACATCAAATAATATAGTCTAGTCATATTTTACATTTAATTATACAAAAATATGTAAATATACTTTTTTGTTTTGTAGGCTAACACGGAGATGTGAAACCTATTAAAAATTCAAATGGCTTAGATAGAACTCTCTAAAATCCACAATGAGCTGAAACAGGTTCGATGGTGTTCATGGAACTAAATATAAAAACTATCAGGATACGCAGCTAGATTATTCTGTCAGAACGGAGTAAGTTTGGTCCTGTGAATATTTAAGTTTTCATCAGACATTTGGGAACAACTTCTGGCATTCCATTAGAAGTGGGATTCATGCAATTAAGCAGCCTTATCACGAATATATTGGTGACAGAATCTCTGAACTCCACGAACACTTAGTCAAAGACTACAACGAGAGTCGATTTGCAGCACGGGGACGCTCATTGCTGTTCATCCCTTACATGACTGCCGCCTTATCATTGATATTGTCACCAGCAGTAGAGTAGTGACTTTTTTATAGGAAATGCCACGCGGAGTTGAGGACATATCTGTACATACTGACTCTTGAAAACTAAGAGATCAATCAACATGTTCAGTCAATTGAAGACTCTTGGTGCGAACAGAATCTCTCCTAAAGAGGACTCAAGCCTAAGTAACATGACTATGGAATCCTGCGTTTCCTGTTCAATAGAGCTATGGTGTTCCTGAGGACAAACGGTATATAGATGACAACCAATTTATATAGACTGTTCACTCCTAAAGTTAAATTAAATTAAATTGAAGATGTATTTCCATATTGTACGATGAACTACGTTTTGTACGCTCACACAGAGATGTGATGAGTTAAAGAAATTAAAGTTTACGCAATAAAGCACGAAACTTCTATAAAACTACTTTGATACAACCAATTTCGCCCTACTACTATAAACTTCTCTCAAACTCTACTCGCTTTGTTTCTCACTCAACCGGTAAAACCAAAACAACAGAAACAATAAAGAGTGTACAAGACAAAAGGCAAGTTCTCACACATAATTTCAAGTCGTGTGCTCATACGTAATGCGAGATTTAGTAATATGATTGAATAACTGTTATAATAGATCAAGTACTAAAATATTGTTGTGTTTCTTTGACTAAATCTTATATTTTTTAAGATAATAGATCTGAAACTAGTGCAAAACCTATATTATACCTTGACTAGTACATAAAACAGAAATTATAAAATTGGATTGTTTTCGTCATAATACCTATTACCTTTTTAATACCATGAAATAATTACAAACTAAAATTAAAATATACTATTATACGGTTAAAAAAGATGACGATTTGCAATGTAATGTTTTATCTCGTTCTCTTATCCTTAGCATAAAAATGAGAAATAAAAATGTTGTACATGCTTACTGTACTTTTAACTGGAAAACAACCTCATTTATCTATAACCACTTAACCCAGTATTCTATTTTTTTAAATATTCCCAGTAATTTTAAGACATCTCAATTTTCTCAAGACTGGACAATTTTCTTCGTTAGAACGACAGCGATATATATGCTTTTGATGACGAAGACGATCTGGACAATGATCCTACTTTTGAGCTAAATAAGGAGCCTACTGAAGACATGATTATGAAAATGACGAAGATGTCCCAACCAGGAGAATCCAAATTGATTGGCTGGGTTAAATACAGGAGAGATTCAAAATCAAAAACTAATTTAGAATACACGGAGGAAAAAACATATTGGACTTTACGCAGTTCAGGGAAGAATATACTCAATACATCACATACGGTACCCAAGAAAAGTCAGATAAAGACAAACTCAACTCAGAATTTTCTCTGTCTCCTCCTCACAAGACAAAAAAAGTAAGCAATACTCCATATGTACTATGGGCCAAGTATACTTTACAGTTGTCAGAAATGCCAGATCGTTCAGCAAACACAGCAAGAATAAGGTGCTGAACATGCAAGGTTTACTTTATAACAAGCTGTGACTATTTAATTTTTTCCCGAAATGTATTTTTTTGAGAGAAAGCAATTAAATCTGTTTTAGTTTATTTAAGAACGTTAAGATAAATCGTGTGATTTACAGTTATTTTATTTATCAAGGAACCTAAAATTTATCATATAGTATATATTATAGACTTATTCTTAACACCTTTACATATTGTTTGGTTGAAATATAATTCAAGTCCATTTAAGGACATTTCCAGTAAAAAAATATGCTTTATAATAAACAGTATTTTCTAAATAAGAGTTTTATTTTCCATACTGTTTATTTACTCTTAGCTGGTTTGGGTCAAATTATCTCCTGTATCGGAGACATAAGGCAGTACAAGTAGTTGCATCAAAATATGTTTTCATTATTTTTGGTGTATTCTCCATTTATTTAATTGTAAATATCACACACAAACAATTAAACTAAAATACAAGATTTTTCCAGGACTGAGGAGGTTAAGAGGTGAAAATTTTAATGTACTTAACTTACGACAAGATTAATAACAACTTTAACAAACGTGAAAAGCGCATACTGCACTGTATGTCGTTTGTCCGTTCATATAAAACACATTTTGATATAAATGTAGCAAATAAGAAGATCTGATATAAAATATCTGAATAGCTCAAGATTGGATGGTATGCGGAGTTTTGAGCATGTTATGTTCCTTGTTTGACAAAATAGGATTTTAAAGTCTCCATGTTTTAAATGTCAGGAAAGTTGTAGAATAGGTGAAATTCAGCTAAATTCTTAAACATTTTACCGGAAAGTGTAGTAAACGAAAACTATTTCATTACTGACAACGGGAAAGAAAACATTTATACAATATACGAGATTATTTAAGTATACACGAATATTAATTTTACTAGTTCATAACGAATGCACTCGTATTACTAGCGTCTACAAATCAAAAATAACCAACAAGAGTATGAGTAAATATATAAAAGGAGTTATAAAAGCACTGAAAACTAGATCAAATTCTCGATAACTGTGATATTAACCAGAATAACCATCACTGTAGCAATAACTATTTTCCTACGAAATTTTCGTTTTAGTGAATTATTCGTATTGTAACTATTATTATTATTATATATTATTGTAACTAATATATTAGTTAAAATTGTTTATATTTATTGAGCAATGCAGTATATTCCCTATATTTACTCCTCAATAAATAAATAATTACCTAACCCTGAAAGCTTGAGTAATATATTTAGGATGAAAGGGAGAATATTACCATAAAGTAAAATTTATAACATTTCACCTGCTGTATGTAAGGTTCCATTACCACACATGAGTACAACATTTAATGTACTTTCAGAAAATCATCACTTACTTTTCATCATATTTTTCATAAATTTAAAGATTATTACATCGTCGTAATATTCAAAAACAATATATGCCCTCAATTAAATTTCATAGCAAACTTTTGGCCCTTTCAACATGTTTTTGTAATGTAACAACAGAATGTAACATTTACGCCCACCATTCGGTGTAGTTTTGTTGTAGGCCCATACATAAATGTTTTGTGGTATTTTGATTTTTCAAGAATCCTAAAAAATGTCATACATAGATAAAATATATCAAAATACATGTGTCTCAAAACAAATAATAAACCAAAAACACATGACACTTATTAAGCGAAAGCCAAGTGCAGGTCTTATTGCAAATCAAATTATTAATTATTCAAATATTCATTATTGAGTGTAAGGCCACAACCCTGAGCTAAAAAGGTTGAATCTAATTTTATTGCCCAAACATTGTTATTATCTGCTTACTTGTTATTTGTAAAGATTAAATAAATAAAATCATTTTAAAATACCAAATTAAAGCCTATACCGAATAAACAAGAATAATACTACTTACAAACTTTCTATTTATATCAATCAAGTAATCAAAAGATTTATTTTTTAATTTTAAATTGAAATACTTTTTGACTCAAAACTATCTAAAATTATTCTTGAAAATTGAGAAAATAAATTTACAACTATACTGATGAATCAATAAAACTCCTTCTCTGAAGATGCATAAAAAGCTTAGTTAACTTCGTTCAAATTCTCGTTATTCTAGTACACGTATTCTAGATATAGGTATAGTTTATTTAATAATTTATGCACGTAGGAAGGAAAACTATTAAACTGTAATTATCAAATTAAAGACATGTTATACCTTGCAACTATGCATTTCTCAAAACTACGGCATATGTATCACCAAGTGAGCTTTAGCATCAATTATTGAAATCATCTTGATGCTCAGTTGGTGAGACATTTATTAAATATTATATATATATAATTTTATGCAATAATGTAGTTGTGGAGCGTTTTACCCTCAATGTTTTATGTTTATAAATAAAATCATCATTCATTACTTTAAATGTTTGAACATAAGAAAGGAGGTTACATTTGGTAAAATTACAAGAGAATAGTTAATACATATTTGATTAACTTAATATACTGAAAAAATATATATTATCTTAAAAATAATAGGTTTAGCAAACATTACACAATTTAAATAGCATTATATTTAAAATTGCTTTTTTTGACTTAACATAATATAACATAAAATAAGTAATGAAAATTCAAAATAAATTTATTAAGGGCAGGTATACAATTAAAACGTTATATTAACTAAGGCCTTTAAATGACTCCGCATTCATAAATTTCAATATTTTGAAGTTTAATTTCTTAATATCAAATAATATTTCATTGAATTTAAAATTTCACTAACCCAACTCTTGTCATGCTTTTTAACAAATTAAGGTGTTAAAAATTAAATTTTACTCTTCATTAATTTTTTTTTACTTTTCTTCTCTATTTTTCAGTATTCCAGGTTATGTTCCTGGGAAGATATAATGGGCGTCCAAGTGATTAGCTACGGTCGTTAAAGCAGTTTTCTGTTGTGGGTGGATTAAGAAGTAAACCACTTGGGTTTGGAGTGTTCTTGCTCGTAAAGGTGGAGAACATTACGGTACTTACATAGCTGATCATAGCAAATAGTGCCGCCGTTCCTCCCTAAACTACTATATTATCAATATATGATTCTGCCACTGTCACATACCCAAATTCTCATTTGAGAAATTTATTTCCTGGGATTTTAATTATTTAGAAGGATGTAAACTTATGACTATGAATAGATGTATCACCCAACACCCAATTCATGTTTTAATTAATAAACTAAGGAATAAAACTAAACTAAACTATTTTTAGAACTATCTAAACAATTTAATGGTATGTTTTTGTCAGTACCCATCGTCTGTAAATACATAATACGCAATGTATGTTTTAACGGATTTGTATTGATTCCTCATATCGTAAATTCGATAAAATTTTTCTCCAACAATAGAACTGATTATTTTAAGGACTTAATTGTATATTATTATACATTACACAAAGATATGGATAGCCTTTTAAATTTAAATCATATGTGAAGAAATTAAATAAAATTTTAGTAGCACGTTGCAAAAGACATACACATAAACAATGGTCACAAAACACAAAAAATAAAACTCGAATAAATGTGTAGGCCGTGGCGATGACTGAAACCCTGATATTTTAGCAGAACCGCTATTATTTTCTTATATCAGAAGGCAGTTTAATAACCACGCATAAATAAAACATGAACCCAACCAAGGAATGCAATGAAAACATAATCCACACGTATAGTCCAGGCTGTAATACTTGGCTAATCATAACCGAGTAATAAAAATATTGATGTAGTATTGTAGGACTATATAGAACGTAACAAAAATTTTCCCTAAGATTGACATGTTGAGGGACGAAATGCTCTTTTGACTGCTCTATTTTAATTTTGTGACGAAAAACCAATAGAATTCTTCCCTTAACTAAAGAACTGATGTACCAACGTTAAAGTTCCGAAAATCTTTTTATCAGGAGACGACAAAGAGGTGGATGTATAGAAGGCCTTTCTTTTGACCTTTGACTATAAAATGAGAGGTCTTTTCTTTCATCAATCAGGAGAAATTAATTACTCATGGGTTATTTGTGTTATATGATTGTTTTTGTAATAAAAGATACTTTTTGGGGTGAACATTATAACTCCTCTACAAGTTGAGTTAAATAACTCACTGTAAGGTCTCTCAGTTTAATTTAACAGAATGAAACATTGTCAGAAAAAAAGTTGTGTGGTAGCGCCCTCATATTTTATTTACATCAATCACATATAGATCAATAAATTCCCAATTTTGAATAGATGCAAACGTAAATAATGTATTTCTGAAAGAAGTTGTAATACGCATTCTGAAAGATAAATATATTGTTAGTGGTGTTCACAATATTCCAGTAAATACCACTCACTATGCCGAATTTCTGGTTAAGAAAGGATCCGAAAGGTAACAAAAGCTAACCCAGACCGGTCACGCGCAAGCTGTAGTGAAAATCTACCGGAGCAAGATAATGTAAGTGCAGACTATTGTGTGCCCGGGAAACGAGAGAGAATTTCCATGTTCAAGTTACTGTACTGAAACAGTGTCACACAATGTGTTGCGTTACTATTTATTGTTGTTTACATAAATTTATATTGCTTGTTGTTTTTAATTATAGCTATTTTTTGTTCATTGGTCTTTTAATAGATACTATATCTTAATTATTTTTTTAAATTTTCCATAATGATGATTTAAGAAAAATGATGATTTATAATAACCTATTTTTAATACCTTCATCCACCAAGGTAATCTACCCACAGACAAAAAAAAAAACAAAACCACTCATTTGCTTCAAATGGCTTTAATACACCTGACGTAAAATTGTACAGACCGATTTCAATTTCTCCAATCTTTGCTAAAATATTAGAACAGATTTTCCATGGCAGGCTTTATCTTTCTTAGAGAGAAATAATGTCTTAACAAATTTCTTGAAGGTGGCAGATGGAATATCTTCATACTCTCTAACAAAGGTCCAAAAGGAGTCAGGCTACAACAAATATCAAGATAGAGGACTTGTATCATACTACTTCATCATCTGTCACTTGGTCTCTTGCCAGAGCTACAGTCGCTCACCCGGGGTCGGACGGTGAGCACGCGTAGTCACTCTTAAGATTCCCAGTGGTCACCTTCAACGCCCAGTTTTTAAAGTTTTCCCTCTTCCCTTGAAGTAACTGTAACGTACACACGCCCCAATTGTATCTCTAGGTTACCTCTTACTCTATTCAACGCCCAGTTTTTAAAGTTGAAACCTTTAATTGTCTCGTTCAAAATTTTCGGAAGTTGGAGACCCAAACTGGTCGACCTAACGTATAAAAAAAAATGTATAAAGTTATTTATTTTTTTTTTTTTTCTACACGAACTTTTTTGGTACTCCGGGTAGGATCTTTAGTTTTTAATGATATTGCAATCTCTCACACGACAGCCACGTTTTGCTGGTTTGAGAATAAAAGAATCAGAAAGCTAACTTACAAGGTCCTAACTTAATTGGGATTTTAATTTAAAAGAGAGTCTTTCATTTGGCGCATCATTGTATTGAAGACAACGCAGCAAAAATGACGCGGCAATGTTACTGTTTACTGCAATGAATGTTTATCTGCAAGTGTTTCAAGTTTATTGGTTTGCGTTTGCAGTATTCATTTGTAATTTCAATACTGCTAAAAATTTAATAATGCTTGGCTTTGTAACATTTCAAATCTCAATCCCTGCACAGTATTGTGTCACTGAACAGAAAAAGGTTGTGCAAAGGGAGGGTCAAATATAACACTGTAAGAAACGGCGAATTCTCAACAATCTCTGAAGTAAGCTAAAGTAAGTATCTCAAAACTAAATAACAGCAGAATACATATACATATATAGCCGTACTGGTATTTTACCTGGTATTTAAAGCTTGTTTAAAGCTATGAAGCGTTTTATTGGAGTAAATGTCCTTAGGGTGATATTAATATGAAAGGAACAGGTTAAGAATGTCTATGTAATTCTTTAGGAATATATGATCCCAGAAATTCTATAAAAGCCTTCACTTCCAATTTTCTTATTCGCAGATGACACTAAGTTATGCTATAAATTGTGCTCTGAGGAAAGAAAAACTCGCTATTTCTATAAAACTGTTGCATAAGTAATTTTTTATGAAAAATGTATCTAATTTTTAATGAAATTAAACTAGTATTCTGTTTTTCAATTAATTTCAGATGTACAGAAACATTTCTTAGATGTAAGCTTATGTCGATAATTCCAATCAGTAATAGATGAATGAGCAGCAACAGTGTCGCTTATAACATCGTATTTCTTATGATAGTATTGTGATGTTTTTATTTGCAGCTACGTTCAGTTTCCACAACGTGGCAACCATATATGCGATTGATATCAAACAGGCACTGCCGTGTGTATTCCTCTTAGAAAGTAGTTTACTCAAATACGAACCTTCAAATACAGGAACCTTCTAAACTAATTAGTCCTCAATATTTCATATAATCAGAAAAAGGTTTATTTCCTTTTAGTGACAAATGAATGTATTTATAAAAGTACTGTAAGCAGGTACAGAATTTTATAGTGTGATTACTTAACCTTTTAGTGCTGATATAAACGCCGTTTTTAAAATAACAATAAGCAGTAAATCCAGTAATACTGATGCAGACCGACTGTAAACTGAAACCTGACATTGGTTACAGAAAACAGATTTATAGCTGCAATATACCTTTACCAGGAGATATTATTTCCTGGTCTCCATTACGCATAACTGTTATTATAAGTTGTCAAGTGAGATGATCACTTACAGCTACTGGTAATGAATATTGGATAATACAATAATGTTTCAACGTCATAGCATCTATTAGAAAAATTTACACATGGTTGTTTATGTTATTCAATACTTTAGTAATGCAGCTGTTTAAACTATATTTGGATTTATATATGTTTTTACTTTTTACAAAATAAGATGCCTATAACATTTGGTTATTTTTATAAAATCTTTGTTATGGGGCTTATTGGTATAAAAATATTTATTTTATGATTGTTTGACCAATTAAAAAATTGTTTTTTATTAACTATTCAAAATGTAATAATATAAGTATGGTCATTTAGCAAAAATATTGAAACTTAACGGAATAGTCCAGTAATTGATTCTTTTAATGATGTTCAAACATAGAGAAATTTAGAAACCTTTTCGAATAAATATTGCAAGCTCCATTGTCTATTCATATTTTAATGAAACTACGTGAATTATTTTATTCCATATTGAGGATCACGATAAGGATAAAGTAATATTAGTCGTATATATACTTGTTAAAACAAAATTAACAACGCTTTCCTATCCAGACAAAGTTCGAGACATTACCTAACATGCAAATTTTAGTCATTCATACATCATAATAGCGTAAACTCATAGGTAAAAGTTCGTATAACAAAACGCGGCAGTAATCCTAGCAACAATAGGCTAGACTCTTGCTGTCGTAGTTTAGACCAACTCCTTGAGCCAATCGTGGGAGATTCGAAGGTCTAGTGTTCTAAGATTGTGAACTTAGATCAGTTAGAGATAGTGCAGTTTCAAATCCTAGCTATGCCCGCAAAATAGTACAGAAACCTACTCCGTTTACATTCTACCTGTCCCGCAGTGTATTAATTCTTGTATTATTTTCGAATGTGATAATTTTTTTTGTTTGTGAAATTGTTTCGTTAATTATTAAAAGATTATGCTTGAACACATTAAACTTTAATCATAATTGTACTATAAATAAAAAAGTACAATTATTCATAAAATTTTGTTCTGTTTGTTTATCAAGAAAACTCTGATAATAATAAATAATAATAAATACGTAATATGTCAACGTTACCAAATTTTAGTATTAAATTAATTAATATCTCCTATACGTAAGATTTTATTTTTATACAGTTAATTATTTTCCCGTTTAAAACTGTTATCTGAGCGTGGAGAGTTATCACAAAGTAAAAATTACAGTTACTTAAAATCTATGAAAATGCATACAATATCATTTCAGTGGCGGTAAAAGGGGTCGGTTTTTCTAAAAATAAGATCACGTTCACCGTGAGATAAGCGGAGAATAGTAACGATGTTCAAATACAGCATGGAATATATCTGTTAGAAAAGTAAATGTAAAACTAGTGGTGTAATGGCCAGCTCAACAGTTATGCCCTGCTGAATGTTGTAAATATTTACTATAGCCTCTTGTTACACATACGATCATTCTCTTCCACAAATAGTTGTCACCTACTCCTCCGGATAACATTCAAATGATTACATGCTTTAACCCCGATATGCAAAAAAAAAAAAAAAAAAAAAAAAAAAAAAAAAAAAAAAAAAATAGCAGTCGTGGGACTGCCGATAGAAGTGAAAACGGAACTATTAAGTTCAGAGTAATTAAAACTATATGCAAAAATTATATGAAATTTTTTATGTTTTATTTATTAGTTACATATGATGGGTTAAACAAATCATGAACAAAATATAAATACAAAGTGGTTGAAAAAAATTATATGAATTTTTTTATGTTTTATTTATTACTTACATATGATGGGTTAAACAAATCATGAACAAAATATAAATACAAAGTGGTTGAAAAAATAATTAATATAAAATTATCTTAATTATACATAGTATTTATATTTACACTAATTTCAATGAATTTAAGTTTGAACATTATTTTCATTATTTACATCATTGTCATCATTAATTTCGACAATACTTAGATTATCTGTTCGTTCAATCATTTCATTGTATTCTAAAAAAGATACAATAGGTTTATGGTAACTGAAATAAGAAATAAAAATGTTTGATTGAAATTTATCTAAATATCGTATAAAAACAGCATCGATAGTCGTTTTATACTTTGCTGTACTGACTTTTCGATCATTAGACATAGTCAAACCTAATGTTTCATTCAAAAGTTAATATTAAAGTCTCCGCTTAATATCAATGTTTAAAAATATATTCGTTGTTTTCATTATTCATTTATTTGTATAAAAATATTAATATTTTTCATACTCACTTTTATACTGAAGTCAATGAATTTAAATTCAATAAATAAACAGTAATCCTTCAATTAAATAATTACAATAATAGTCAAATTAAAAATTCACATAAATAAACAAAATTCAGTACACACAAGTTGAACTTCCCACGTGGTCAATTTAACTTTACTTATGTATTCTACACTCTAATACTTAATGTACAACGCGTCACATTTACAATTACAGATGTACTGCTACTATAACATATTGTTGACGTGACTCACAAAATTATACTTATCCAAAAAGCGTCCAACGCGCACATAATACAGTCAGAAATAGTCGATGTATTAGTGTATACGTGTACACAGGCTACTGCGCGTGCGCTAGTCTGGCTCTCCATAGCTATAGATATACTATTATCATTAGCATATTACATTGCGTAGATTTAGTATTAGGCGTTTAATATATCATAAATAGCACAAAGTGACTAAAATAGAATAAACAAATTTTCCAAAGATTATTAACGTTTCCATGGAAACCACTTTAACATGTCGGTGACGCGAACCGAGGATTTTATCCTCTACCATAACGCTCAACGCGCCTAAAGACGTTTTCACTTCAAAAATTGTGAACAATGGATTTGCATTTTGTACACAAGTTAAACTATAAAACCAATAAGGGCAGATCAGTAATAATCTTGTATCTTTTAATATTTCTTGCAGTAATAGAACATAAAAATTAACCAAAACTTAAATTACGGTCATTCCACTGCGTCTGGTGCCTTTGCAGATGTCTTGTCAAATCACAAAACATTCTTTAGTTTAAGTAAGTTATGCACGTCAGTCCAATTCATCTTTACGTAACTCAGTGTACCCTTGTACCGCGTAAGGCACAATATCTTACGCCCACATACAATTTCGAAATAATAAATTTGATATTTTCTACTTAACATGTAAAAACGTCTATTTATTAGATGTTATACAAATTTATTTAGGTATAGACGTACATTCCCTCTATCGTACTAAGTCGTAGTTGAAAGGTCCAAGTAAGGAATCACAATAGGCAAATGGAGAGTAAAGTAAAGTTATTTTTCTATTAGGAACGTTGCTCACAAACAAAACTAGGTTTATAAAATTGGCAGTTAATAAATAGTATCATACGATAGGTGTTTAAACTCATTAAAGTACGTTTAAAGTACACAGTCTTATTTAGGACTGTGTGACATAATTGGCTGAGTGTTAACCGGTAACTGGTAAACTTTCTCTTCAGTGTGTATGTATGACTGTCTGCATGATTCTAGAGAACTTAAAATATAGTTTTACAAATTCCAACATCGAA
Organism: Homalodisca vitripennis; assembly: GCF_021130785.1. Taxonomy (NCBI): domain Eukaryota; kingdom Metazoa; phylum Arthropoda; class Insecta; order Hemiptera; family Cicadellidae; genus Homalodisca; species Homalodisca vitripennis. The sequence continues at coordinate 107,384 of NW_025776651.1, read as the reverse complement.
TTACATGGTGTCTATTGTTGGGTTTGGCTGAATAGAACCTTCCGAAGGATACCTCGAAACAAAATTAAATTATTGGCTTCTTATACTTTTATATCACTAATGTAGCTGACTCCATTCCTCTTCCGAATGTTTCTCTACTTGTCTGTCTGTATCCTGGGGATAGTTAAACTGCAGGTGTTACAATGTCACTTGATTGTTGGCTTCTCATTTCGTTATAAATCAGTTAGTTTTCAATTGTCTCATTTCTACATGGTCACTCGTAAAACCTATGATGAATATTTACTAACGCTCAGTCACATCCTATGAAGTAACATGCACAATTACTTAATAATATGTTCTTCATATAAATATGAAACTTCCTGCAAAATTTCAAGTCTATAGGCCAATCCGTTGACGAGTTATTTTTTGAACAAATACACAAATGAGATATTTTGTTAAGAATATTTAGTATTAGAATTTACTAACACTCAGCTAGTAATAGCAATATACCTACAGTCGTTAAAAATATCAGCAAATAAGATTTAAAATGTAACTAATTTAATAATATATCATAACGGACAGAGTAATAGAATAAGAAAAGTTGGAGTGTATATTCATTGCAAAATAGTTTTTCTTTGCGCAAAGTGTGAGTTTTTATAGACAGATTGTTTAAGTGACAAGTTTATAACTCATATTAAAGTAAGTACAGAAAAGCAGTTAGATCTCATTTTTATATTAAGCAGGTAGTAAATAAGCTTACGGAAGGTATTCACGAACTTACAGGCTTGTAAAACAGTCTTACTGTTAAAATCGTGACAGAATTATTAATGACTGTCATAAATTATCCGATGACCTGGTTTGGAAACTGTACTTCGTAATCGTGTATTTTAGTGTTATAATTTATTTTAAGAAAGTCCTAGAACCCCTTTTGTATTACTGCCACTTTTATTAGTGTCCAATTAAAAGATTAAGTGTTTAGAAGTACACACTTCTATAAATCGATGGCTTATAATGAAAACGTTCAAATTTTTCAGTAAGTTTGAAGGCTATTTCATAATTGTCTTTTTTGATATTTAGCCTCCAGGATGGAAGATTTAAAATACGAGTATATTATTCCAAATAACAAGAAATTTACTTACGAAGTTTGTATTCTAAGCGATGGAAATATAGAACTAATCCTCTAGCTTACAGTGGATTATTGGTTTCTCATATTTAAAACCTAGATCTGTCGAATGCCATTGTTGTAATTGACAACCTTTGACAATTATCTGATTGGACTAGACTACGGTTTTATAGTACACCAGTTAATATTTGGTAAATATTTGGTATAAATATAATACAACTGTTTCAAAAAGAAGTAATAATATTTTAGCGTCTCCTAAAGCAATTTAGAATAGAAACCGTGATCAAATAATTGATATATATGGTAACTTTCTCTTATTTTCAATACTTGCTACAAATTGAAAAAAAAATATTTTTCAAAACTTTTAATTTTATATATTAATTTAAACAAACTCTCTAATAATATAAAGTTTTTATTTTTGTGAGGCCTTTGTACTCAATGAGAACATCTTCGGACCCACACAACTGAATTGAGTACACACACATCCGAAGATGTTCTCATTGAGAACAAAAGGAATCACAAAAATAAAAACTTTATATTATTGGAGAGTTTGTTTAAATTAATATATAAGTTCCAATAAGAAAAGAGCTTCAAGAACTTTTAATTTTGTTTTCTGGATATTTCCTTACTCTGTGCTGGTTAATTAATATAAAAAGTTTTGTTATGAAGCTATAAATGAGCAAATACGAAGCTTTTTACACCGACTTTGCCCGGAATCCTAGGTTTACAAACCATAGCTTGCATATATTAGTACGGCTTACAGCAATTGGTGTTCGAAAACACAGTGCTGTACTTAAAAGTAAGCTCCTTAATATCTCGTGTTTTAAATACTACTCTGCTACCATTTTACTCCATTTTATGATACAGACAAATGTAAAGCTGAGAGCTATAAGCCCCTTTGCTCCACTTTTTCCACTGCGGCATTCTCTCTGGAAGAGAGAATTACTTTTGCCTCTTTCCACCAAAATGTGGAATAAAACTGTTTTAAGTAACAACGGGTGTAGACACTAAAATATCTTTCACAGGAATAAGTCACTCCATTGCAGCATTAGACTTAAAGAAAAATGATTTATATAATTTCTTTTTTAGAAGAATAATACAAGCGCTACTATGGCACAGAAAGAAGACGCTTTGGCTGAAATAAAATTTTCAGAGACATGTATATTTTCTTGGGCGCGGGCACAAGGCAGATTATGAACAGAACAGCCGATTCATGTCTGCAAATTATAAAGCACACATATCCCTTGTAAAGTTCTGTTGTGTCCAAGTCGTGTCTTACCCAACTTCTTCCTTCTAATTCCCTGAGCACTCCTCAGTAATTTTTCAATTTTTTCAGTTGATTAACATATATTTTAGAGTGTACATCGAGATAGATAGCCATGGTTCTCTAAATGGTTAACTTTTGCTATTCTGATTGATGTAATAGTATTTTTTGAGATTCTAAAGTTTATCAAATCAAAAGTGTAATACGCAATACGAGTTTTAAAAATTTCCAAATTATGTTTCAGAATTTGTACATATCTCTAGAAGTGCATGATATACTTAACAGTCTCTGATGAGCTCTCCCAGCTCCAGCCAGCATACATGAAATATATGAAATCATGTGGTGTAATTGTAGATTTTTTTAGGTATAAAACCAATATAACTTTTAAATTAGAAATAAATTAAATAGGCTTATATCGTACGTGGAACACAGTGAAATGTTGTAGATGGAGCTTAAATTGGTTACTGATAACTTAATTACATTAAAACATAAAACCAATATTTAACACTTTTATTTTTTGTGAGGCCTTTCGATAGCAAGGCTATCTTCTTCAGACACATCACAAAAATTAACGTCACAGAAAGGTCTCAAAAAAAAATAAAAGTATTAAATATTGGTTTTATGTTTTAATGTAAGTAAGTTATGCAACACATTGGTTACAGTTAATTTACGTTAGAGGAGTTAATGAAAAAGAATGAACCATTTTACAGAGTTGCGAAGATTTGAAGAATTTTCAAAAATACATTTATTTGAGGATACCGATGACAAATTCTAAATATTTTTCTTAGATTTCTATAAGTCAGTTACGTAAATTCCCTTTATTTAAAAAAATAATAAAGTGAGACTTTGTAACTTTAAATTATCTTCAATTGTAGAATGCAAATGTTTTACAACATTTATTTTCTGGATTATTTAAATGTATCCACCATATAGCTTAATGAAACATTGTAAATTTTTCCCTTATACTAAATTAATTCTCTGTGTTGCATAATATTTAAATTCTGTTTGAAGGTTTTTAAACATATTTCCGCCGTAAATAATAAAAAAAGCAGTAAAAGCACAGTACCACGAACATGGTGCAGGAATGATTTGTTGTTTGTTACATACGACGTAACTGACATACGAGCTGATAAAGCAGCGAACTGTGTGACACATGGTCGCTAGGTGTGTCTCGTATAAACTGCGCTTGAACTGCCAATTTTAAATAACATGTCTTTCACTTTATATTCAAGTGAAAAATACAGCGTTTATAAGATATTGAATGACAAATACCCTTGATAACTATTGGATTATCGTAACTTGTGAAAATTTAAAAATATTCGGAATGTACATTCGGTTGTTTTTCAAAGTTAAATACGAGGATATTTGAGGTATGAATTTAACATTTATGAAAGATATAACCGAAGAAGTGTATTTATACAAATGAAAATGTTATAGTAACATGAAAGAGAGAGGTAATTCTTAGGTGGTGAATTTATATACTTAGACAAAGTCAATTACGATTCTGACTGAATATAAAAACAGATATCTCGAGAGCCCTTCATCAAGACGAAGTTAAATAACAGAGAAATTCTAACAAATATACTAACAATTACATCAACATTTAAAGTTTGTTAGGATTCTTGAAGTATTTCTAACTAAAACAGCAGATTATGCAACAGTAATAAAATTTTAATCCATATTGATTAGAACCTATAATTGGTTTCTAGGTTTCTTAGACATTAAAGAGTTATCTATAACTTATGTTTTTATTTTAAATACATATATTTCCTTAAATGTACTTGATAATTTGCCATAGACACGTAGAACCGAAAGCCGTATAATAAACGCGTTCTATAAGCTGCCATGTAGCTTTTGCTATATGAAAAAACTTGGTTTAGTCCATACCGAATTGCCTCATAGATTGTCCTTAATTTTTTTATTTTCATAATAAAAGAAGGTATGGCTAAAAATTATGTATATTCTAATTTATTTCGCAGTATTTTCGAAGTTTTCAAATGACTTTAAAGAACATGAAATTTTTTGGCTATATGATTCTTTGTTTATCCTTTTTTTTATATAAACGTATCTGTAATGTGTTTGAAATATTATTTATGATGTGCACGTTCGTCTTTATTGTCAACATTTCGATTCATTTTTGTTTAACAAGAATGAATTTTATAATAGTGCATATTCATATATGGAATCATTTGGGTGAACTTCAATAATAGACTAAGTAGACTGCCATAATTGCTCTTTTGTCTAACGGGCGGATATAAAAATATCATTTCATGTAAAAATTTCATTCCTAAATTGTTTAATTTAGGTACTTAATAAATATAAAGTCGTATTATAATCTGATTACAAGCAGTGAACAAAATATAGATATTGGAAATTCTTATACTGCCAAAGTTATAAAAACTGGTACTCTTTTCGATATATATTCTAACAGATAGTTATTGTATTTTTACAACAACTAGCTGACTTAAAAAGCTACTCAGAAGTACTGTTAAGCCTTCAAAACAAAGTTTCATGATCGGTTGCTAATTTTATACTTTAATAATAATTCCGTAATTATTGTCCATAACCGTTAAACAAAATTTCAAGGGAATTGTTCTTAGAACAGCTGAAACAGGTTGAGCAAATAGTTGAATATACATATTTATGAATCAGCGGGGCACGTTTGTTTAATGTTTATATTTTTATGCATCTCCGTGTCAGTTTCTTTATTCAACATAGGGCCTGAACTACGATCAATTCATTTTTCAAATACACTTTACAATGGTAGGTAGTATCTGTGCCAGCATTAATCATTGCTTTTATTGGTACTCAAAAGGTAGACGTAACATTCAATAAGTTTACTATTATTTAAATACACATTCGCTGTCAAAAGTCATACTGGTCCCAAAAAGGTACCACGAATGTGGTTAAAGTGTTAAAACAATGACTTAGTAACGTCAAGCGAGTTGCAATAGTATTAAAATTAAAAAATCTAGGGTTATATGAGAATTATAGTTTTATGTTTTGGCCCTGATAAAACTTAAGAATAAATCTTACATAATTTATCAGGATTTATTAATAAAAGAAATATTATTATTTAAATACATTACATCTGTATTTCTCGACTCTGCCATGTTACTGTATGGAATAATTAAGAGATAACTATATATGATATTAATATAACTTAAAATACGTATTACGAAAAAACTGCTTTCAGTAATCTCCAACCATTGGAGCTTTTTTCTAATTATTTTGTAATGAATATACATTCAAAGTCGACTTTTTCCTAAAATTGCCTATACAAATAGTCTCCCCAGAAGGCTAAAATCTTATATATTTACGTAAATAGGAAAATAGTAGTAAGAATGAAAAATGTAAAACAACTTTTTATAGAATTCATATTTATTTAAAAATATAACACAGATAAGTTTACAAATATTTTTAATACACCTTGATTTTGTATTTATTAGCTCCTTTACACTAAAAATATTAGGTCAAAACATTCTGAACGTGTAAAAAGTAATGAACAAGAAACGATATTCCCCGTGGCTACACTTAAGTCTAAGCATATGCCAATATCACATATTTACTTTCCTGGAAGATCTCCAATACGAAGTTCAACCAATAAACTTTACTCGTAGTTTAACGTGTTTTCTGCAGCTAACTTGTGATTAGGGTTTGGAAGGTATTTTGCATTACATAATTGTACTTTGCTAATTTATACACGTGTATTTAAGGAAAACACCGTTTTTAAGGAAGCCTCAGACACAGACATGTTTATTTTAAATGTGCTATGAAGTATAATTAGAATAAAAATGAAAGTGAGGATTGTGATTCAACACAAATTCAGGTAAATAAAATACAGACTTTGCTATTCAGAATAGAGATTATGCTTTATAAGGAATGCGAACATTCCTCCGGTCACTTGTGACATATCTAGTATACGTTACAAACAATAACAAACAATTGGATTAGAGAAATTATTTTTATATTAGTTTTTTAAGTTCAATGTACTATATAATGGTGAATGTTTATTCTTAGTTTTTGACTGAGAGTCATTGAAGCCTTTAACTCAGCATGTTCACAGAAATGTTCTTCATTCTTACGGGGGATGGAAAAATTATTTATTTTTAGCATTGTTGTGTGACTGAATATCTGTACTCGGGACCTTAAGAATTACACGAGCTACAGACTTGATCTTTTGCATGCAAAATCAGTGAAGCCAGTTACGTGACATGGTGTGGAGTACCGCAAAAGTTTATATTTATGAATTTTAATACAACAACATTAAAAACTTTAGATATATCAATAATGTAACAAAATTACTTTTAACAATATACAAAATGTATCGACCAATTTTGAGACAGTGAAAGTTCATAGTTCTAAGATTGCATGTCGCGCCTTCAATGTTCTCCTAATAAGTATTTACATTACAATGAAACAAATTGTATTTCGGTGCTCTGGAATTCTGCGTTTTGAGAAACGCAATGATAATTGTTTGAGGGATGTGGTGCCATACAATGCAACGCTAATTAATGAACTTTATCTAATCAGGGCAATCAACAATTCTGTACGGGTAATTCTATATGTCACCATTCTACCAGCTTCAAACATCATAATCAGCGACTATATTCCACTCTAATTGGGACAGAGTTCCATGTCCTGGCCTAAATATATCATCAAAATAAAGGAACCTTCTATTTTCCATGAATTGTGGGATTCCGGCACATTTCCTTTCAATGATAGAAACGAACGTAAAAATACTTATTTCTGCGTCTACACTGCGAAACAGTACAACAAAGCATTTATACGTAAACTGTCTCTTCGGTATATAACAAAACTTCTATAAATAAAAATATTTTTAATTTGTTATTTAAATAATACGTTAAAATATATGTATGCATTGTATTATTTATTTTTGTAAATATATATGTGGAGACATATTAGCAGTTACTTCTAAATATAATCAAAGTCAAAGAATGCCTTATTTTACCAGATTAAATTACAGCTAATAAGCCTTTCGTAAAACTTTTGTTTCTTTGATATGAAACAATGTTTACACAGAAGAATCTAAATGTCAGTAAATAATGAACCTAAGTTTTTTTTCTAATTCCTTGTCATTGTTTCAGATATAACTAAATATTAGTTTTATTTTTCACACATATATTTGGAGTTCTTTCCTGGTTTAAAATCATGTATCCCTTTATATTTGTTTAGTGACAGGTTTTTTCATTTAAGTAGGAATTTATTATTATTGGTTTCAGTTATGTGGATCTAAATATGTTTTCACTGAAAATTAAAAGCCTTACAAAAATAAGTTATTGGATATGTTTTTTCAAATTAATTACTAAAAATCAATAAAAAGAAGCGTCTACAATGTAGTTACAGTTTACAATAATCTACTGTTGATTAAACTGAAATATAATTATAGATATTTATATTTTTTTATGATACAAAAGAAAAAAGACACAACTCAAAACGAACACATTTTATAGGTTAGCGCTTTAAAGTTTTCACCTCTTTCAAAATCCATCAAGAGCTATTTTTTATGGAAAAAAATAAAAAATGGATTCTTTGTGCCTTTAGAAGTTTAATTATAAATATCTTAATTTTTTTCTTTTAATTTGCATATTACGACATTTATATTTATTATTTTTTTTAGCTTTTACGTCTTATGCCGTACGAAATAAAAATGAAAACCCTTACAGTTACTTAAAAAAAGTTTTTTATTTAAGAAAAATAAACGAAATAAAAATAATTATTAAATTCAATATCTTGCAAAGCAACATTTTATTAATTGTACCTTACTGAAATAAGTAAATTGTTGAAGTTACTGAACATTAAAAACTGTGTTCAGTTTTTAGTGTTCAGTAACTTCAACAATTTACTAATTTACTAACAATTTACTAATACACACCTGAATATGTATTAGTCAAAATTTTACAATCATTTTGTGACTATTTACAGATAATACAAACATAGTTTATTTACAATAATGAAGTTTAACATATTTTTTATTAAACTGAATAGTATTATGGATAAGTTTATTCACGTTTTCCATATACTAATAGTTCTTAAGAGTTGTTAAAGTCTTAAGAATGTTTAGGGATCTTTCATATAGCCACAGCTAGGAAAGTAATGTCATAAACTGGATAGAGATCTTATTACAATCCACTTGACTTAAACATTGAAGAGACACTACAACATCATTACGAACTCGTTAAAACGCAGTTATAAACCGCTTACCCATAAACGGGTAGATATTTAATATTTTAAGTATTTTAGTTTAAAATTAGATAATTTTTCTTTGATTATAATTCATATTGTACAGTTTATTTGTAGCAATGTAACATTCCTCGCGCTGTAGAATATAGAATAAAATGTAAAACTTAATTTTCTTGTAAAATTTTGATAAACCCGTCTTATTCCATATATCTCTAGGCTTATGATTTTGAAACCTTCCACTCCTTGTAAGTTTACAGGAAAGCAGCTCTAGATCTATCTGTAGTTTTTTATTCTCTAATACGTAAAAAATAATACATAGTTATATTTTGTAATTGTGCCAAACCTACTCTCCAGTGTATGTAAGTACGTATATAAATTCAGTGTACTTACAGCAATGAAAAAGGATAGTGTCAAATTTTGTAATGAAATGACATTACAAAATCCATCTAATGATATCATGCTTTAGTGTCAATATGTTATTTGTCAAATGTTTAATACGTAACAATAACATGTACTCGAGAACATTATCCAGGACTTGACTTAAAGTGGACTCTGGGTAATAATTTAGGATAGAACTTGACAACAGCAGTGGCTAATTAATATAGGTTGGAATAAGGTGTAATAAAAATGTTTACTTTCTTCATCAAAAGATTTTTTACATTTCTTATTTTGTTTCAAATTTAATCGAAAATACTTGATCGGTACACATTATCGTTGGATATTGTATATATATTTATGTTAAATTGCTCAGATGTTAAAGATTAAATTTTTCCTAATAGTTTTTAATTAATTTAATAGATATTGAAGGTGTGTTTTGTATTAATATATATCGTACCATCATTGAAAGTGGAATATTCATTTATTAAAGAAATTTACTCAGCCTAGTCAGCTAATTTGTCTCAGTAAATAATTAATACAGTTATTTAATGTTATTTTCTCTTTCTTAGAAAGTGTATTTTTGTAATTTACCTTAAACCTACTCGTAAGAGGTCTCAACCTTTGGCTTAGTGACAATGCTCGATTACTCTTACATGACTACCATCTAAGATGCTACTTGACGTTTTATTATACAAGGTGCGTTTAACAGACCAATTGCCAGACCGCTGGTGATGGTTTGAAGTCACCTTTAAGCCGTTCATCTCCAGATTAACTGTTATAGTGGGCATCTTAGCTTTAATTGTGCCTGAAATAAGCCAGCACTTCCTTTTTATCTCTATTGAAGAAAGGTCCTGTAAATATACTAAAATCATTTTTGCCGCGCTATTCTTTAAGAAATATAATAATATGTAAATCCAATCTCTTCTCCTATGATAAAATAACTATGGATACTGTTCTTAGTATCATTATTGGACATAACTTAGGAAACTTTAAAATGAAGAGATGAGGAGGGTTACGGGGAGATAGTGGAAACAGATTTGTCTTTCTTGGCTCTCTGCCAGAGAGTTATTGTCTCTTAAATAACGTTATTTGAAAAGTGACTCTCACGAATTTCTACTGCAAAGTAAATAATGTTGAATTTTTTTCACTTTTTAGAATTAAAGGCGTTTACAATTTAAAGATGATTAAAAGCTTTAGACATAGGTAAAGTTGTTTTGATAACGAAATTTGGACAAAGTGTAGGTGAACCAGATTTACAATGTCAATTTGGTATATAAATAAACGTACTATTTAATATCATGACTCATCATTACTTACCATTACTCAAATCTACGACTAAAAGGAAGGTGAACTGGAGCTTACCACTACATTCAAATTAGGTACCCTTACTACCATAGCTACGGCATGTGTTATTGCCATTATTTACCCATATAGTCCAACTTTTGGTTTATATTTCTAATGAATAAATTTCAAAGTTGCAGTGACGAAATGTTATAATCGAAATTATTCATTTTTACATGTAGACAACGAATAATTGTCTACTGTTCTAAACCGCAGATTCCAGAAGCCAAATCTGAGACAGTGTCAGATTTTGAACACTGTAAGGAGCGTCAGGTGAATTTTGACCTATTCTTACTTAATCAGAATCAAAAACTTTTTGGAGAAATCCTATGAAAGGTAATCTTTTCCTTTAATATCGAACTTTATTAAGACTGGGTCTTTAACTAAACCTTAGTGTAAATTACTCTTGAGATATGATTAAATTAAAGCGAAATAAGGCTATATTGCGTTTGTGGTTGATTTTGGATACATAAAATACTTTTAACACAATTTTTTTGAAATTATTAATATTTTTTCTTACCTCCTTTATATTTTAACTATTTACATAATAGGGACATTTTTATGCTCATAACATTCAAATAAAACAGTTATGCCATAAAGCACTCTTAGATATGGTAATAAATGAATTTAGGAGTAAATCTCAAAACACATTACGATAATTATTACAGCGTTACAAGTCTAATGAAGCATCAAACTGGAAAGGGCTGAGACAGCATGTTTCCAATATACCACGATTTAGACGTGTGACCTAAATCATAAATTTACTCGCTGTTACACCGGTGGTTTGACAAGCTTTGTAACATACATTATTAGTTCATGGATGAGTGATATTAAACAGTGCAAGGTAATGAACGTTGCGGAAGGAATAATTTGCTTAAAAGCGTGTTACACCAAAAATAATCTTGTTCCACGAGTCTTTCTTAATCATACCTGAGCACATTTTAAAATATTTTATAGGAATAGGAAATATGAAACTCAAGTGTCATTTCAGTACTTATAACTCGTGCTCGAATGTTTCTGGTACTTATGCATTGTTTTTATTGTTTTCAACAGTGATGAACCACTAGCTTCAAAGTACACGATTTTAGATGAAAGCAGTTAAAATGTATTTACTGGTACTTTCTGATTGTCTTCCTAATATCGAAACCAATTACCTGTTACATAAGGAGTTGCAGGATTAGGGCGACTAAAAAGTGATTATATTTGGATAAGCACGTGTAATGGTATTATGAATCTGTCACTTATATTTATATAAATATATACTTAGTTATCATAAACGAATGTATTATAAAAAAGGTAGAAGTACGCCATACAACGTTGCATGCTTCACTAATGTCTTATGTGTAATTGTAAGCCTGTAGCTAGTTTACTATGACACAGTCAGTCTCAAAAGCCGTGAATGTAATCGGTTTATCTAACAACTAACTTTCCTTTAATTTTACCCATGATAGCAACGTAAAATTGGTTCCTGTGTAAAAATAGTTTTATTTACAATTTTAAGTTTACAGGTCTGTGCGTTCTCGAGGTATCATTGATACAAACAGACTGCTTTCCAGTTTCTCGAGTGATAGGCTTTCCTAGGGCTCAGCCATTTACACCAAAATGTGTTTTTAAACGTTTGTGTACATTTAAATTAAGTAATTATGAGAATTTATGTACTCAAACTAGTTCAATAAATGTCTGGGAATTATAATACACATAATGTATAAGTCGTTTCAAAAGATAATAAGCGTTAAGATGAAATAATTTAGGAAGTCATGTCTATATTCTCTGAACATATAACTGTTAACTTATGTATTAAAAGATAATTTTTTTAGATATTGTACAAGGATTTCTAGTTCTATATAATATGGTGTAATACAATAAAATAAAGTACAATACACTGTCACTCAGAGAACAGCATTCTTCAGCTAAGGGTATTATTAGTTTGATTATATTATTTCCTGTATGGATGACATGATGACATAGAACCAATGTGGAACGTATTATTCGATGCGGGATTCAGCAGACATCCCTGATTAAGACGATGTTTGCTCTGTCTTCTCCTCTCCCAACCCATCACAATGCTCCCTATTGTTCAGTTCAAATTCGGCTCAGCGAAGTAATTGCTGGGCTGATCTGTTATAATCGGTTATTATATGAACAGAGAGTTCAAACACGCTAAAAGAATTTTGGCATATTATGAAATAAGGGGAAAATATCCTTTACCAAAATGTATGGTTGCACTTCGTTTAGCGTCTGTCTGAATTTTTTATTTAAGAAATCATAAATCAGAAACGTTTTAAGAGGACAAGCTAGTCAGTTACGGGCCGCCGATATGAGGCTATGCTTTTACCGTGGTAAAAAAGATGAAACTTTGATATAAAATAGGAATTCGTAATAAATCCGTATAAGCTTTACTGTTCCATTGGAAAATTAATTCTTAAAATCTAACTATGTATCAGCATCACACTAGTTGTATCTAGTTTATATTCACTAAGATTATTCCTGCTCTTTGTTTGAAGGTTATTTTTGACGATTTAAGGATTGTGAAGGAAACAGGATTTTTCCAGACATTTGCCATCGTTCAGAGAAACAAGAAATCAGTAACACTACGTTTCGAGTTCTGCAATCTAAAATCTTCTTCAGGTAAAGAAATAACCTAATACATAATTACAAACTAGGTACAGTCGTAGGTGGTTAGTAGACGAATGAAGACGTATTGTGACCTGTATTCCGTAGTTCAGTTTTAATGATTAGTGTTTTGTATGGTTTTTTTTTTATTAAGTACATGTTTATAGAGTTAGTGAAGTTGACAACAACATGTAGGTTGTGATTCCTGGCTTAGGCGTACCAAAACGCTTCGGTAAGATTTGTTTATTTTAACCTAGTTTGTAATTATGTATTAGGTTATTTCTTTACCTGAACAAGATATCAGACTGCAGATCTCGAAACGTAGTGTTACTGATTTCTTGTTTCACTAAACGATGGCAAATGTGTTGAAAAATCCTGTTTCCTTCATTATTCCTATAAAACACTCTCTATTAAATGAAAATGAAAAAGGATAACATAAATTTGCTTTTTATGTTCTAATTTGTAAATAATACAAAACTGGTACTACATATAGAAAAATAAATAATTTTCTTGTATATAACCTGGTTTATAGGTGATTTCACCAAACAATACATTAAATAAAGTTTTATAGTAATGGTGTGGTGGGTGATAGATAAATTTAAAAATAAATCCGGCCCAGAGGACAGTTAATGATTTGGGTGATTAAAGAATTATAAATTATATTATATGGATTGTACCGCTTACAGATGTGGTTTTTCTCTTCTCACACATGCTGCACGGCTTGGCTGATACCTCAGGTCCACTCTTCCACCAGGACAGGCCCAAAAAGTCGAATTATTATACATGAAGGTGTGGCCTATTACGTAATTATAATTACAAGAGTTGCAATCACATTATCCTTGCACCCAAACCTAAAAAAACATTCTCAAATATTTACTCTATTAAAGGAATAAGTTGTATTATAAAATATATTAATTTTTCCATTTGTTATGTTTTATACTTACAATGCAAAAAAAATATACAGACATTGAATTCTTTACTATTGGCTTGATTGATAACATATAAAAACACTAACTATCAACTATCTTCTAATACCATTTGTTGTCTACACAAAAGAAACTGCATTGGTCTTTAGGAAAGAAAAAAACAGCTTTTATTTTCTAAACGACTATCAATTAATATAAATTTTAATGATACGAAGTTTCTTTTTTAATCAATTCAATTTTTCTACAACTTTCTTGAGGCCATTTTCAGCAATTTCACACGTTAAGGTGTTGTATGACTCAGTTACATTACAGATTCAGTTATTCAAACAATTTTTCCTTGCCATAGTGGTTAATAATATAATAATATTTATTACGTGTCAGCTAAATCCAATGGAGTGACATTGAAAATCACTGAAATAGATGTTACTTATATGAACAAGAAGCTTCATAAAAAATTTCAGGTCAGTTTCTTCTCAATATTTTGAAGGGTAACTTTTAATTTGTATGGTTTTATTGCAAGGTACTAACATACTATTTAAAGGATTTAGGTGAGCTTTATTCCTCAATATAATTTTTAAAATCTAAAATTATTAAATATAAAAATAATTCAAAAAAGAAAGTAGATGTTTGATGATAGTCATAATAGGGTATCATATTACACTGTAATTATTATAAACTTGTAGACTGATAGTCTAGGATCCCACAGCCAATTTGCATTCCATCTTTCACTGTACTAGTTAACAAAAGAGATTAATCAATCATACGGTGTGGTGTAATGAGGTCATGAAATGAGTGATATTGGTTCTGAGGTCCAACACTAGGGCTGCGCCAAGTCAATTTGAATGTTACCATGCAAATATTTGCTACCTGACACCGCACTACACAAATAGCAGACCTACAGCTCACTTTATATGTTCCTTAATTTACAGTATTCTATGAGTTAAGTGTATTGTAATTAATACAATCAAAGATTATATTTATGCTATAGCTGCTAAGCACATGAGCAGTAATAAGCCCATGAAAAGTTACACTATCTGAGCCATACTTAAATGTATACACTTTCCAGAGATATATACGTACTAGACGGGGATGAAGAAACAAGCAAAGGCAAAGCGAAAGAAGGTCCACTAAGGGGACAGATGTATTCCATATTTATAAGGACTCTTAGAAAGTCTGAACTTCAGTGTATACACACTGTGAACACGCTCCTTAGTTTCATCGCTTTAAATATATTCAAAAGTTTTATATTTATTTTTTAGTTTGGCAGTGTTAATGGTTTTAAGAGTTTCAAGAAATAAAACAATAACCTGACAAAATTATCATTAACCCCTTTTGAAACCCTCCCATTTCCATCCCTCCGAAACAAACGTGTCTCACAATTGATTTATTTCTTAGGGCGAATTCTCCTATCGGTTTCACAAAAAACCTAGTTTATGTACTGATATAAGGAAAAGTTTATTGGCTCTGGTTAAACTATTATGTATCACCGACTAAATAAAATATGTACGGTACAAAACGTCTAAACCAGCTGTTTTCACCATATTGGTAGACCGTTGATCTTCTGCTTAAAGAAATTGTAAGGAACATAATGATTGAATTCACTTTTAGAATACTTAGAGCGGAAATTGATGAAGATTTTTACACTTAGTACTAGTATACATTGACTTAAATAATCTGGACTGGATAATTTTATAAAAAAAAACTTACAATACGAATAATAAGAAATAGACTTTTATAATACATATATCACCGAAGTACCCAACAAGATATATATAATGAGTATTCACAGACGACAAAAAATGTGGCGGACTTTCATTTTTTCACAAAAAACAAAAAGCGTTCTCCCTTGAACTGAGAGCAAACTGTATTGCAATATTCAAGTCTGCATGAATTTTCTATCGAGTTATCGTGGAAGCGATCAGACGGACAGACAGACTTTCTGTCCTTTGACCTTTCGACTCTAAAATCAATACGATCCTTTCTTAAACAATAAGGATACTATGTTCACAATTTCAAGTACGTAGGTCCTTTCTATGAAGGGTTATGAGAGAAGGGTACATTGACAGATGGATAGACAGTCCTGCAAGGACACTATTTTATTAAGGTTCTGTGTTATCTATAGAACACGATGTATTTTCATTAATTTGAAAAGGCTATCAGCGATTTTTTTTTTTAATTTATGTTATGTTTTAGCTAAACTTTTATGAACATGTAGTAAATTAAGAATATCGTACTTCAAATAACGTTGAATTCAGTTGTACTAGCGTTAAAGGACAACAGATCAAAATCGTGAATGTCGAGACACGTTTATCTGTTAATTATTAGAGCATTATCTACAATGCACAATACTTTAATACACATACAAGCAGGGTTTAAGGTACTATCATTAGTTAAAAGTTATATTGATCAGTTTTATAAAAATCACTTATAAATCAGTACTACACAAAGGCTAAAAATTTTTGTTTGTTAAACACAGTAAATATTATTGGCCAGATATTAACTCAGTTTTTCAAAAACATATGGTTCAAAAATTCCAACTCGGATTGACTATTTTTATGTAACTACTACAACGTGTAATTTTTATGTAACATCAACTTTATATTAAACATAATTTATTGTAAAGTTAAAGTTAAGTAATGAAAAAATGCTCATAAAACACTCAATAACTTACATTTCGGGTGGAAAATGCCATTCAGTTGTTAGTTACCTATAAAGTATAAAACAATAATGTAATTATAATATACAACACTAAACCTACCAAGTATAATATTGATAAATTATCATTTTATCAAAGAAAAAAAAGGTAGTAAGTTTGTGATAGAAACAGTAATTAAATTTATCTTTTTTTTGTCAAAATAGTTACTCTCTTACCACAAGGATATCGCAAATGCTTTCCGTTCATAACAGTATTTGTGCCAATTGAGATAAAATTATAATGAGTTATATATTAATAAACAAAATTCACTGAATTTGAATCTTGAAATTTCAAAATAGGGTTTTTTATTAGAACAACAACAGCTACTAATTTAAAAATCTTTACAAAGTTTACAAAAAGGATTTACAACAGTATTCAGTGAGTAATTTTGTTGTTATTAGGAGTAATACAGTAGTTTTTATACTAATAAATGTTGTGTAAGAAATTACGTTATTAGCTGCTGATACCAAATGGCTTGGCCGATTAAAATGTTTGTTACAAAAGTACAGCATTTTTAGGACCTTCAATTTGAGGTGTCACAAGATTATTAGTAAGTTATTAAGTTATTAGTTGCCATTAAAAAATAATAGCTTTGGGTAGACGGCATGGGGGTGAGCACTCCATTTTAACAATAATAATGTTTGTTGCCCCAATTAGTACTATACACTACCGTTAACATAATTTGATACTTGGGCTATAAGTAATATAATACAAGTTTGATGTTTTAAAATCAACACCCGGTATATATATATATATATATATATATATATATATATATATATATATATATATTGTATAAAGTTTTAACATATATATTGTACATATATATTGTATAAAGTGTTTAACATATATATATATATATATATATATATATATATATATATGTATATATACCAACCAAATTTTTAACAATGTTATTCACTGAAAGATATTTGCAAAGTACCCGAAGAAGGAAACAAAATTTACTTAGAAAATTTAGAACAGGCAAATCAGTTAATATTAAAATCAAAAGCACCCTTTGGTCTGAATAAAAGATGAAATGATAAATTTTTTCTAAGTTCTTTCCTAAATTCTTTCTCTGTTCATGATATTTCTTTTTGGGTTAATCACATGTTCAAAAATTTCTTGTTTATTTATTTATGTAAATTTTTATTTATTTACTTTTGTAAATTTTGTTTGCTGTGTTGTTATTTTTTTATTATACCTTTTTGAAAACGGCAAAGCCGAAATATTAAAGGAAGTTTTATACCAAGAAGTCCAATAATTGTTATAATACAGCAATTCTGCGTTTTAAACACCCGAATTGAATATATGTATATTAATGTACACACACACACACACACACACACACACACACACACACACACACACACACACACAAGCGCGCGCGCATGCATTACCAAGAGCGAAACAAAGCTGTAACATAAATACCACGAATTTGGCAGTAAATTTATCAGTCTGTACACGTGGCATACCAACTTTATCCAGTACAAAACACGTGTTGCTGGATAAAATCTTCCTTTAAATTATATTATAGCCTATTAAATTTCTATTTGAAATTTTGTAAAATAAAATATAATCAAATTAGTACTAAACAATAACAAATATTATTTTTTTTCCAATTCAAGTCTTGTTATTTTTTACTTCTTATAGTAATTAAATATAAAATAAATGTTGAACAAATGGCTTGCGTAGTAGTGATGAAAGTTGGATAGATTATATTTCACACAATCTGCAAAAATACCGTATTATTGTTCATTTTCTAGAAATATATTTGTATTCTACCGAATAATAAGTGCGTTCTATTAGTTACTCTTCTGATAAACTCTTAAAATAAAAACTACAATTTGAAAGTTATAAGTAATATTACGAGTATAAATTTTTTTAATTTTTACAAACATGCGTTTTTGAAGTCTTATTTGTGATGACTCAAATTTATGTTAATGCGCCTACATGTAAATGTACACTAGTTGTGTAAAGTATAAGGTAGTTTTTCAGGCTAAATGTTTAATATAGATGCACTTAATAGATTTAAAAATCGTTTCAAAATTAGTGAATAAATATTGCAATATCTTTTGCGCCCTTTCGCTAAAAACTTAAGCAAACTATAATTGTAGGTTTAATTTATGTTGTGAATAGTAATTACTAGTCTAAAAAGAGGGGGTATTATTAGCTCTAACCGCTTTTACCAACAGAGGATGAAACTGAGCTAAGCTTTCCTTCTTGATAAATGGAAGGACTGATATTGTATCCGTTACTTTTCGACAAGATGCGTCTCCTGTCCACAAGATTACCCACCCTGAATATCCGTCAATCCGGAAGCAGCGAAAAGCTCTAAATTAGGATGGAGATTTTTCAACAACTTGTCTTAAGTGAATATCAATAATACCACTAGTTTTCTTCAACTCCACCTCACTTCTCATGCTTCCTACTCTAATCCCTTGAAAACATTTGGTATGTGCGGGTATCGCGTGGAGACATCGTTTCTACGCTTGCGTTTGCTAATTAATTAACAGCAAACAAATCCACTTGTTAAAACTATTTTTCTGTTAGTAAATAATTGAATTAGAAGCTCATTCTTTTATTATTGATAAATTAATTTGCAATTACTCTTATCCATTTTTAAAATATTTAGTTGGAAGAGCTATCAAATAATACCTCCAGTTCATACATAGATAGATTTCTTACAGAATTAATTTCCTAAAATATGTCAATTATTAAGAATAGCTATATTTAGTCAACAGATATCAAACTGAAACTGTTAATAATGAATATCCGTTTTTATAGATGAGTTAAAGCTCAACTTTGTCGAAATTGGATTAATTAGTAATCAATATGACTATTAGTGATCATTATAGGTCCTTTATAATAATAATAAATGGTGGAGGTTTTAGGGATTGTTTGCATGCGCTTTCGTTTTTTTCTGCAATTATAGATGTTTCGATATCCTGTCATTTAGCAAGTGTAGTATGATCATTATAGACAAGCTAGTACAAGTTTAAGAATTATTTCAATTATTTAATTGTGAGAGCAATGTTTTGACGTTGTTAGAAACTGTTAAATTTAATGTTAGTTAACTCTGGGTACTTTTTGCTACGCCGCCATAGAACCTGGTGCGTCTTAAGTTTTTATTGCGTAATTATTTTCCTCAGCTGGTCCTTACTGTTAACCCTTTTATTACTGCTTCAATCTTCACACATTAAATATTTTACATTCTTTTCTACTATATTGAAGTCAAATTATTTCCTTTGATGCAATGGGGAATGGTAGCAATATTCTCTTCCATTATACTTACGACAGTGTTGCTACAGAATTTTGCTGTTGAGATTTGTAGAGAAATAACAAATTGTGTTGGTTAAATACTATAGCAAGAATTGTATGAAATAAAAATGAAAATTACTGAATCCAATTTTAAAAATATGTTTTGTATAGCTGCATTTTCAATATAATTGAAATGTTAATAAATGACTGACACCTAGAAAGCTGTGCAAAAATGCTACAAGTTACCAAGGCCGCAGTTATAAATGTAATACCCTTTACCACCTGAAACAAGGAAAGTTCAACTCACAAATACAAGCTTTAAAGAATATTACAGCAACAATCTTCGCCAAATGTTTCAGCTTTGACGAGATTTCCATGTCAGGAGAAAATAACCTGCTTTCTTGTTAAATTTTTTTAAATTTTGTTTGTTATTAAAGTAAATATATACCCTAAGTAATATTACAATGTAATATGTGGTCATTAAAAAATTAACGATAAATAGGCCTATTAATAATTAACGTTAATTTTATATTTTGCATAGGAAATCATTGCACTGTTTATGTCTGCGAATTGTAATGTATACGGTTTTAACACCTAGGTGTTTGAAATGCTGTAGATGGAGCTTATATTGGTCACTTTTAACTTAGATGAAAAACATAAAATTCCTAGGTGTTTAATCAATTTCTTTACTTTTTTATTTAGACACAGCTTATGATGTACGAAGTAAGGACATTTTTTTGTATAAATACCTTAATGGGTAAATATTGAGACACTTTACTAGCATGTGGTTTATATTGTTATTTCTTTTGATTCATTTTAACCCTTGGGTTTGATAGTATTATTTAAAATATGCAAATAATATGCTTTGGAAATAATACTTTGCACTACAAAACTCTCTAATCTGTTTAGTTTTAAGTTTAGTTACCACAATCACACAATCAGTATAGTAGTGGTACATTTAAATCATACACATTACAGAAAACCTTTCTGGCTCTCAGCCAAATCATAGAATTGTTTATCGTACTTTCGTAATATTTAAGGTGGAAATAACTCTATAAAATTTAAAACCTGAGGTGTATCTTACTCAGAACATTGTTTTTAAAAAATATCTTGCAATAAATAGTTTATAATTTTTCAAATAATTCAGCTGATCCAAGGCGACTAGTACTTAAAAAGATGTATGTAGAATATAGGAAGACAGTTTTATGTTTGGGAGATATGGAAGAACTAGGAGTGAGAGTAGAGGAGGAGTGGAAGCGGAAATCAGTATATAAAGGGTGGTGATGGAGGAATGTGGTAAGTAAGAACAGAACGTAATTGTAGAAGTAATTCAAAAGTAAAGGACTGACAGGACTATTAATGAGTAAACACGTGTGGAGGCGGCCTTTTATTCGTACAGTGGTTTCAGATACTGAGACGATATGAGGTATTGAGGAACTAGGTTGATTTATGCTACACAAAAACATGAATTTTGTGTAATGCAGTGAATGGATTTGTGAAGGATAATTGTAGAGTCATAAAGATTTTTAAACACGAGAACTGCTTCCTTTTTCGTCTTATTTCTACCGTCTCCATGTGTCACAGGTGTGAGAAAGGATCTTTTTAAAGGGAATAAGTAACAGAATCTGTATAGTTTGAGGTCGACTGTATTGGTAAACAAGTTCCTATCATATGTTTCATACACCTAATTAATATACTAATAATGGGATAAATTGATCTAAACTATTATAGTAAGAACCGATAGTGCTCATAATTTAGATTATTTAAAAGGATGAATGTTGCTTTTGCACAAGTAATACAAAAGATTTAGTGCACCCATACATCACGCAAGCTCGTATATTTTAGAAACAAACTAGGAAACATATGTGGTAGTAACTGATACCACGCTGACAGGTGATATGTAATGTTGGTACATGGTAAATGGAGTATACGGGCTGATAACTTTGGAACTTGGTGAGGAAGTTACTGCATGAGGTGTAATGGGGTGAGGACAGGCAATGTAGGTTCCGTAGATAATTGATCGGCTAAGATATAAAATACGTCAGTATAAGTGATAATAAATGTATAAATATACAAGGGTTTTGTGAGAGCTTTTAATTTATTTAATGTTCTTATTCAGTGTGAACATTTTACCTCATTAAATCTAACATTAAACAGTCTAAAAGCCTTTGGAAATTTACATTGTCCATTCATCGACCCTAATAAAAAACATTGTGATGGAAAAAATGTGTAACTAATCATGGATTTCTAAATGGTAAAAAACCTTCGTACATTTGTAATTTTGCTTAAATGCTTGTTATAATTAAATGCTTGCTTAATTTTGTTATATCATGTGTCTTTCGTTTTATTTGTTTGAAAGAGTATGATATTATTCAGAACCTCATAGTTAAATCACAGCTCAGCAATTATGAATTTATGTTTCCCAACCTAATATATACACATCACTAGATTTTAGTCTTAAATTATTGCTCAATATTGTCTATAAGGATAGTAAGTATTGTAATAAACTGTGTGAAGAAAAGTTTAATACTTTATATGTCAACAAAAAGCATGTCGGTTTTCATGGCATGACGGATGTAGCACATTTAAGTTTACATGATTGACACAAAAAAGTTCGACTGTCAACGTCGAGTGTTATAATTTCTTTCTAAAACGTCATTGCTCCAAATTTTAAAGTCCAGAACTTGTAAGAAACAACGAGAATTCTCGCAAAACCGTAGTTATAATACGATGGCCACAGCCGTTTTCTAAACTGACTTCTTTTTCAGTTAGTTAATTGGATGAGTGGTAGCGATACTTATCAACTTAGGGTCTGGAACAATTAATCCAGGGTCTGTTTGACTGCCTATCCACACGGTATATAGACAAAAAACTGATTTATAAATTTAAATAATAGCATGAAAGTTCACATCTATATACGGAATATCGAATTTAATAACGGTGCATGTCATTTATATCCTCCATGATATCTAACTGATCGTCAGTAAAGGTCTAATGAATTATCATAATGGTAAATGGGCAATGGAAACATAAATTAATGTTATAGCAAACCGAGAATAAATACATGATTGCTGATATAATAACAAATGTAAGGTAACTATCTGCAGCAAGATATCATATGTAGGATTTGAATGTTACATGAAAATTAATTTTATACATAGAGATTAATGATTTGTATAATGATACGTGTTTGTTCATCTGCAAGATTTCTCGAGAAAGATATTATATGTAGGCTTCGAATGTTACATGAAAATTAATTTATACGTAGAGATTAATGAGTTTTATAATGATACATGTTTCTTCATGCGGGTTGACTGAGCATTATTTATGTATACCCCTAGGAAGGATGGCATATATTTTTTTTCTACAGGGGCTATCTCTTTTCTGCATTGATTTCTAACACTAATTTATACCATACAAATAAAAATTCACACGATTTTCTAACCCATTAAAATAAATACGTTGCTCTTCAATTTTTACCTACTGGAAATAGTTACAGAAATTCAAGTCAGTTGGTTTCGCTGTTTTTCGTAAGTATCGTAGCTATTAACTGAAAAAGTTAAATATTGATGCTACCATAATTTTAGTACATTACCGTTGTATTTGTTTCTTATTTAAATCACCATGTATACCTTGTGTTACATGCGATAAATATCAAACCTGTAGAACTACATATATAAAAGAAGCTAACGAATGTGTTTGGCCCATGAAGTATGAGTTGAATTGACGTGGGAATTTATAAATATAATGTTGAAGGAGAAAAAGGAAAGTGAACAAATATAACAGTGTTTCAGACAGTTATAAATAATGGTTTATTTATTTACCCTATAATAATCATATGTTAGTATTTAGAATCATATTAATGTTATAGATTATCCTAAAAATTAATGTGATAGAATAATATATTTAAATTCAATACTAGTTTCGACATAAAAAATTAGGGTAGTATATGAAGAATTTGATTATTTCATTTAGGGAAATATACTATTGAGCGGTTCATTACAGCCAAGATCTTATAGCAATTCATAGTGATAAAATAATGCTTGGCAACCAGCTATTCTAAATTACATAAAAATGAATTTTAATATAAGGGTAAGTAGAAATAAGTAACGTATGATGTGTTTTAATTCATTAAAGTTTATTTTTATAATCCCAATTTAGGGTGATTCCTTTCATGTAACATCCTGATTACCGAATCGGGATTGCCTTAATTGTGTTTGCGGTAAGGTATTTAGTCACCATAATAATTAAGGTAATTTTGGTGAGAAGTGGTTTGGATTTTCACTCATTTATTTTATGAGAAACAATGAATAATTAATATACATGCCTTTAATTGAATTATTTTAAATTTTTGTACTTTCAATACGACAGGATATTACACTATGGGTTTTACAACATTATTAAATGAGAATACACAGTCTCCATTACCTTTACTATTTATTCTAGGACCTAATATATATTTAACAGTGCCTCGTAAAATATGATAGCATAAGGTTAAAACAAGAGTAGGTACCACAGATGTGCCTATTCTAGACTCATTTTTATATATAATGAATGGTTCGGTCGTTATAAACCCAATCATATGTTTCATATATACTCTTATGATAACGTATACAGTATAAGAACCAAAAAGCAATGTATTTACTTTTATCGACAACGTGAATTTTTATCGACAAATAAATTGTAATTCATTTCTTTCTTGTGAATTTTCTAAAATAGAAATTGATCGGTAACATTGCTAATTTTCGTGAAGGTTGGAATTGGAAATTATAAAAACGGTTTAAAAGTATGAATCCATAATTTTTTTTAGATTATAAACTCCATATTTTGATACACATAAAACCCATCGTGAGACCTCGTATAAAATACTAGTTATATTATCATGAGACAATTAGATATAGAGACTGAAATTCACTACTTGACGAGTTTTAATATAATTGGCTGACAGTTATTTACGCGTAACAATTGATTTGTGTATCTTACGGTTAGTATTATGTGTGTCAAGCTGAGATTAATATAACCTGATGAAGAACTATCATTTTATATTCTTAACCCTTGTGATAGCCTCTTATTTCAACCTCTACTAAAATTAGCGTAGCTGAACATACATTTCTTTCATCAGGAAAATATCTCTCTAGATATAAAAAAGTCAGGTTATGTGGTTATATAATGCAATTCTTTGTTTGAAATTTATTTTTGTCGGTGGAAGGATAATGAAGGAAACATGAATTTTTTCCGGGCATTTACCATTGTTCAATGATACAAAAAACTGAAACCAATATACACGTAATAAAAACAAAACATAACACTAAAAACTGAACTATAGAATACAGGTCAAGGTAGGTCGGCATACGCCAGTCAACCACATACGACTGACGAGAGGCCGATATTAAATGGTAATCGTCACGGCAGAAGAAACGAGATAAAATATATTCAAGATACAAAGAAGGTACAACAAGTATACAATGAAAATTGTTTCTCGGAACTTTTAAGTTCCTATCACTGAGTGTAGTTGAAACTTTTTTTTATATTGGAAAGAAAGTAAGACATCTCGCAAAAACGTCCGGCTTGTTGAAACAAAACAAATGTATGCTTTGAAAGTTAAATGAAATGTGAGGCCTAGTTTTGTTTTTTTACTGCAATTACTCTCAGAAATTAGGTTCTCAGAGGCAATATGCAAATTAAATCATTTGAAGTTGTTCGATGTCGTATTCTTGGTCACGACGCGTCGCGTGAGGGTGAGAGGGGAAGCGTCAATTGTTTACAAATTTAGTTGTTGGTTCTTGTAACTTGCTTCCTTCTTAAAACTTTCTCGGTATGGGAAGGCAAATCGAGCCAGTCAGTCTGAGTATTTCAGTGGCTTGCTCATGATACTTTTCTGACTAGCATAATGGTCATGCTAAACATCACTGATTAAGTAGTTTTCTGAATAGTATCATTTATCTGTTATAACGTCTCACTTTTGAGTACGTGTAGATACCTCAGTTTTTAAAGTATATTATTTTCAAAATGTTGGTCGCACTTTTATAAAATATGTTCTAAATCGCGTAAGATTTCGTAGCTTTGTAGAATTGTGTTGTTTTATCCGTATGAACTGTCAAGAAATAATTCAGAAATAACTCAAAATAATTCAGAAGTAAGAATTAGATAGATAGTCACCATACATTGTAGCCAAATCGTGGATTAAAATACCGCTCTGTTATTTTTAGGATATCAGCAGTTACTAGAACTACAAGAACTGTGTCAATGTAATTTTATTTTCAATAACAAATGTAACGTTATTAACTCCATATTATGGGGTTATCTTTATATTAGTATAATGAAGATTCAAATAAAACCCCTTTAAAATGTTTTTATTGCCATACACGTGTTTCGGTATTAAACCATCACAAGTGTGCAATAACCTCTAAATCAATAAAAACGTTTCAAAAAGGGTTTTAGTTGAATTTTAATTATACTAACTAATGTAACATTCATTTTGAGGATACACTTTTGAATATCATTATTTATGTTAATTTTAATTTTAATTTGGGATTGTTAAATTTCAACTTTTTAAATTCTATAAACCTATAGTTCTTTAGTTTCATTTAATTTTATAAACCTTTTTTTCAATAAATGAATTTTTGATCATAATTAATTAGCAAGTAACTGCAATCAACTTAGTGTCAAGGAATTTTGTGTTCGATGGGTTCCCAGGTTGTGGACTAAAAACTAAAAACCAAAAACAGGTTAGACCGGAGATCGCTGAAAGGTTTCTAGATAAATTTCCGGAAGAAGGGAAAGCATTTTAAATCGAATTGTTTCATGTAATGAAACCTGGATATATCATTAAACCCCCGAGTTAAAAGTTGCAAGTGAGTAGTGGCGGATAAAGGGCAGTAATAGCTAAAACTTGTCTCTCTGCTGGGAAATTCCTTGCAACGATGTTTTTTTTTTTTTTTTTTTTTTTTTTTAAGTGAAAACTTTTTTAGGCGCGTTGAGCGTTTTGGTAGAGGGTAAAATCCTCGGTTCGCGTCACCGACATGCTAATGATACTAACCTGCATGAAAAAGTCAGTCTCGCTGTGTTTTTTAACCGTAGACTTGGCCGCGGACTACTAACCTGCATGAAAAAGTCAGTCTCGCTGCGTTAAAACTGTCCCGGCGGAGTATGAAAACAGACAGCGAAAATCAGTGACCTTTACGGCTTCCTCTCGCGATTTAAAAGTGAAGCCAATGTCGTACAATTCTGTAAGATGCGTCAAATTAAAGCTCTTAATATTGGCAATCTATTGGTTACATTATTAAATATTAAAAAAATTTCGAAATAATTTTGATTATTGTTTACATTTTACATAGCGTTTACAATGACAAGAAAAAAGTAGTAAGCGAGGATTTGTTTTATTTTTTGGTCAGACAAAATTTGTCAGCGAGAAAGTTGTGTGAAAATAGATGAATATTTTTTTTGTAATTTATCATTTTTTTATTGGAAGTTTAGTTTAGGCCTGTAGTAGCGTATGAAGTGATCAGTGAACGTTTCTGCCGGAACTGTAGTTGGCGCATTGGCTCACTGATACCGTATTAACTCAATAAATTAGTTTATTGTACAATAAAAATACCTTTACGAAAGAACCAAGTTAATTTAACTAATTTATTAGTTTTACCAATATTGTGGGTTTAATTGTTATTGCAATTATATACTTTATCCGTAGCAATAACTGTATAATTTACATAATAGTGAGTATGAAACATATTAATATTTTTATACAGATAAATGAATAATGAAAACAACGAATATATTTTTAAACATTTTTAATATTTGTACGGATATTTGTATTTAAAATTTAGCATTATTCATTTTAATTATGTTTTTAATATTTAACCTCTTCATCATGAAATGAGTATTATTACGGTATAAGATTTATCTTACTAGCGTGGTAAAATATATTTCTAGTTATTTGATAATATTTTTTCGTGGATTTTAAAATTGGAAAATTAAAAAAATGTTATAATAATTTTAGATTTTATGAAATATGTTCATTTATTGTTTTTATTAAGATATTGTTAAGATAATTGTATATTAATTATTTTTTCAACCACTTTGTATTTATATTTTGTTCATGATTTGTTTAACCCATCATATGTAACTAATAAATAAAACATAAAAAATTTCATATAATTTTTGCATATAGTTTTAATTACTCTCAACTTAATAGTTCCGTTTTCACTTCTATCGGCAGTCCCACGACTGCTACTTTTTTACTCTAGGGGAATATTATTATCATGGCCAGATAATTAACAGTATCGTATTCATATCAATAGAACGCCATCACAAATAACATGCTGACCTACTTTTAACAAGCCCATAAATATAACAAAACATTGTCTCACTGTGCTTTATGTACGGCTGGCATTATCAGTATAAAATATCATCTAATATTATGTTATTTTACCATACAACTTCACAAAAACCTAAATATAATCCACTATCAAAATCAAGTTAATCATAAAATTGAAAATTGTACCCAAATTTTTAAGACAACAGAATATTTTTATACATATTGAAACCTCTTAAGGAAGGCACCTATTTAAACTTTACTGTCAGATATTAGTACACATAAAACCATCCTATATATGTGATCAAACTACTGTATTTTAACCCAATAATGATCACGGTATTATTTCTTTGTTCTTAGAAATACAAAAAAACTGTACATTTTATGTACGTCAATAAATTGGTAAAGTCAGATTTTCTGCAGTTTGATTTTATTGCATTCGGGTTTACTTAGTTCATGTAAGTAATTTTTATGGTTGAGTAAATCGACCCCCAGATATATAGAAGGATGATGTTGACATGTTTACTCTCGAGTTGGGCGTTGTGAAACTGGATTTATTGATCTCACGTTTTATTGCGGTTACATTTCTTTGTTACAGCTGGGATATAAATAAGCCCACTTCAACACATGCCCACTTCTTGCAAGGCCATTCACGGACAATTTAATGTTGTGTTGTTGCTTAGTTTGTAGTAAATGTTTAGATTGTAATTTAAGGAGAAATTTGTTTACGTTAAAAGAAATTTGTTGCATATTCATTCAAGTCTGAACGATGGGACAGTTTATTTATATTGATACTAGGAAGCTTCACATATTTAGAAAACCTTATATGATCGTGTATTGATATATTATAAACTGGGTACAGACTAGCGTACATAGTTTATAAAAATTTTCAATACTCCTAGTCATTAAAAATTACAGTTTTGTCTAATAAAACGATATAGTTTTTACATTATATAATTTAAACTTATTGTTATGTTAGGTCTAAGATTTTTTACATTTTCATGAATAAATTAATTGATATTTTATGTAAGCAGTAGAGAAGCACTTCATCGTAATATGTGAGTGCTGGACTCATTAATATAATACTGCTAATTACTTGCAATAATATAAATTCATCCAGTAGGGGCCTTATTCTGAAGCAAAACACAAACATTATGTTTCCCGGAATGTATGAGGTTACTTTTGGTGATTTTGAGAAAACGGCATGCCCACACATCTCTCTGTCTAGATAATGTATGGCTATGAAAAATTATATTTTATGTAATAATTATAAAGTCACTTTCTGGTCCAATTCTAAAAAAAAACAAAGGTGGGACCACTTTTAGGCACCTTCTTTTTTAAATTTCATAATTATCAGCTCGGAAGCTTAGAAAGGATTCATGAAAAAAGGGTTACAAATAAACAGGTAGATTTGTAATTTTCTTTTGTAATAGGTTACAAATACTCTTAAATACATTGGCATTACAGTCTCAAAATTTTAGATCCACTAAATATTTTAAATATAATCAAGGATCTTTATTGGCTGTTGATTGGTGAAGATTAATTTATTAAGATTAATGAATTAAGAATAATTCATAAATAATTGGTGAAGATCAGTTCATTATAATATCTCTACTATCTGAGCTGATAAAACGTTCTGCCCCACCGCTCTGCACTAGTAGTCGCTCACGTCTATTCGTGTCCTTGGAACGTGCTTTATTCTGCCTTTATTAAACTTATTTATGCTGTGTTTGTTTATTTGATTAATAATGTCTTTTTATTTGTGGTGTTTATAATCAAGCAATTG